>NC_083236.1:60212910-60303549 GCF_032191835.1 Heteronotia binoei | reverse complement strand
TAAGGCATTATTTATATCAGTTTCAGCCCTCATAACAATGAATCCGACACCCCCGCCTTATAGGGACCAGTCTTCAAAGAGTATAATGGAGTGCCCTGCAGACATTCAACACCCATCCACCCCATGCTTTCTGCTAACCCTGACCCGAGGGAGGGCCTCCAAACCAGGGGATCTCCTGCTCCCAAATGGGGATTTAGCAACCAAGCAGAGTAACGTGAAAAGATAGAACAGGAGGAAAAAGCCACGTGGGCATTCACGTTAAATCAACCTCAATTTTTAAAAAATTCAATAATTTGTATAGAACTGTTCATAGAAAATATAATGAGACGCAAAGTGCAAAAGAATACTCCCGAGACGATAAGTACAATATTTATGTACGATAGTTTGTTCTTAGATATTGAAGTCGGGAAGTGGTGTATAATGCCGTGAAAACAGAGTGTTGTGTTCTGAAGTCTGGGCTGTCCTTTGGTTTTTCGGTGAGTTGCCAAAGAGAAAGCTTTTATTGGTTTCCCACGCAGATGCTATCCAGACCAAATCGTTCGATTTTTTTTAAATAACACTATTTTGCCATTGGATTTTAACTTTGCAAAGGGGCAACTCACTGAAAACCAAAGGACAGCCCAGACTTCAGAACGCAACACTCGTTGGAAGCCTCGTGTGAAATCCCTGTTGCGTCCTACTGTCTCGCTGCATTCCATCCATTATTGGCTTACAGAGAAAAACTGGAGCATCGGACTCTGTTTTCACAGCATTACACACCACTTCCCGACTTCAATATCTAAGAACAAACTATCGGACATTAATATTGTACTTATTGTCTCGGGAGCATTCTTTTGCACTTTGTGTCCCATTATATTTTCTATGAACAATTCTATACAAATTATTGAATTTCTGAAAATTTGAGGTTGATTTATCTTGAAGGCCCACGTGGCTTTTTTCCTCCTGTCCCAACCGGGGATTGGCGACCCTCCAGCTTTGTGATGCTCTGATTCTATGTAGGCGTCCTCTCATCACAGTTATTCTTGTGTTAGACACTTGTAAAGTGTACGGACTGCCATGGTAACAGCTATGAGAGTCCTTCACACTAAATACTTGAGAGAAATACTAATGCTGGAGAAGGGGACTGCAAAGCATGAGTTTACGTCGCAAAATTAGCTAGTTCTCTTAGCATGAGGAAAAAAGTAGACAAAGATGTAATTGATTTGCCTCAAAGTTGGCTCTCTCACCTCAGTTTTTTAGATCTATGTTGATTTTCCATTTCGGAGAGGAAGGTCAGCTGTCCATCACGAACATGTGAGTTGCGAGCTCAGAAAGTGCTCAGTTTCTTAATCTGAACATCTACAGCACTAACAGAATGCAAGATGAGAGGATTTAATTTCATGTGTATTATCTTTTGGGGTTGTTTTCTTTCTCTCCCCCCCCCCCCGCCCGCTTTCTCTCCATTTTCCAGAAATATGATATTGCTGCTGTCAATCTCAGGGGGACATAAAACTTTAATGAGAAAGCAGGGTTTTCTTTTTAAAAAAAAATAAAATACCCCAAGACCTCCCCATGTGACTGCGGTTCCCTTGATGGACTTGTGTGCTCTCTGTAACCTTTGGAAGAACTAATTAAATAATGGGCAGTATAATTTTGATTCTGTTTATGCCCCGTGGTGCAGAATGTTAAAGCTGCAGTACTGCAGTCCTAAGCTCTGCTCATAACCTGAGTTCGATCCCGGTAGAAGCTGGGTTTTCAGGTAGCCGGCTCAAGGTTGACTCAGCCTTCCATCCTTCTGCGGTCAGTAAAATGAGTACCCAGCCTGCTGGTGGGAAAGTGTCGATGACTGGGGAAGGCAAGGGCAAACCACCCTGTAAATAGTCTGCCGTGAAAATGTTGCAAAAGCAACGTCACCGCAGAGTTGGGAACGACGGGTGCTTGCACAGGGGGCCATTTCTTTCCTTATGAGACAACACTTTTTGTTAAGGCTTTTGAAAAAGAAAGAAAGGTCCTTTTCCAAGATGAGAAAAGTGCGTTTAGCCTGTGGCCATGATCCACAGTGGAATTAAATGGACTGCAACCCACTGGTGTCAGTGCAATAAAGCTGGCCTGGCAAACCACCTTGGCTTGTCTCTTGCCTGGAAAACCCTACGGGGTCACCAGAAGCTGATCATCCTAAGTCAGCCACAACTTGAAAGCAAAGGAAAAAATAGTGCAGCACAGAAAGAGGCTTGCAGGTTAGGCAGGTGTGCTGCTTGTCGTCCGGAGGTGGCCCAAACTTGCATTGTGTACAAGCCCCATAGAATAAACATCAGATGCTTCGGAGCCACAAGGCATGAACGTCGAATGTTTGAGGAAGGAAGAAGGAAGGAAGGAAGGAAGGAAGGAAGGAAGGAAGGAAGGAAGGAAGGAAGGAAGGAAGGAAGGGAGGGAGGGAGGGAGGGAGGGAGGAGGGAGAAGGAAGGAAGGAAGGAAGGAAGGAAGGAAGGAAGGGAGCGAGGGAGGGAGGGAGGAAGGAAGGAGGGAGGAAGGGAGGGAGGGAGGAAGGAAGGGAGGAAGGAAGGAGGGAAGGGAGGGAGGAAGGAAGGAAGGAAGGAAGGAAGGAGGGAGGGAGGAAGGAAGGAAGGAAGGAAGGAAGGAAGGAAGGAAGGAAGGAAGGAGGGAAGGAAGGAAGGAAGGAAGGAAGGAAGGAAGGAAGGAAGGAAGGGAGGGAGCGAGGGAGGGAGGAAGGAAGGAAGGAAGGAAGGGAGGGAGGGAGGGAGGAAGGGAGGGAGGGAGGGAGGGAGGGAGGGAGGGAGGGAGGAAGGAAGGAAGGAAGGAAGGAAGGAAGGAAGGAAGGAAGGAAGGAAGGAAGGAAGGAAGGAAGGAAGGAAGGGAGGGAGCGAGGGAGGGAGGGAGGGAGGAAGGGAGGGAGGGAGGGAGGAAGGAAGGAAGGAGGGAAGGAGGGAAGGAAGGGAGGGAGGGAGGGAGGGAGGGAGGAAGGAAGGGAGGGAGGGAGGGAGGGCTTAATACAAGAGCTTTGCTTTGAGCACTGCTGCCTTGTCTCATCCACGCATTGAACCCACTATATTATAGAGAGGTAGAAAGAAAGCAACTTTAACTTTAAATGCAGTCTCTAAGCTGCCAGCTGGCTTAGCTTGGAGAAGTGATTCAAAGAGAGAAACGCCTTCTCCAAGCTGGCCAACGGGGCAATGGGGGCTTCAAGAGCCACACAATATACATGAAAGAGCCACATGTGGCTCCCGAGCTACAGTTTGGCCACCTCTGTTGTAGTCCATAATGGACACCGCAGCAAAATGCAAATTACTGTCATGGGACAGCTGATTAAGGCTGAGAACCTAACCCCGCCCCCCATACCTGTTTATTACACTTTTACCTGACCCTTCCTGCAAAGACCTCAGAAGTGATATACAGGAGGTGGTCTCCCTGCCCCCTGCCCCCTTTTTATTCTCTCAACAACCTTACAAGGCAGGACAGACTGAGAGAGTGAACAGTCCAAGCTTACCCAAAGAGCTCCATAGCTGAAAGGGGAATCTGAGCTTGGGTTATTCCCCCAATGTCCATATCCTTTTTGGCTCTTAATGACTTTTAAAGGAAGGCTTTTTGCTGGCCTGAGATGGAGTTTGCTATACAAAGATGTCTGAAACAGATCCAAAACAAGCACAGAGATTGTGATCTCTCTCTCTCTCTCTCTCTCTCTCTGTCTCTCTCTCTCTCTGTCTCTCACACACACACACAATTACTGGCTCTGGTTCCTATACAAAGATGTCTGATGCAAAAGCAAGCAGAGGGACTGTGCTCTCACTCTCTCACACACACACACGTGGCTCTGCTGCTGCCCCTTCCAATGAAGCTTTCACTTCCTGCTCAAATTTAAAGGGGCACACACACACATTTTAAAACGCAAGGTGTTTTCAGGCTTCTAAACCTGTGGAGAAATAAAGGCACATGGTGGCTGTGGGGGTGGGGTGGAGCCTGGAAAACTGAGGGTTCCCCTGCTGGGACTGGGGGATTGGGAAGCCTAACTCTTGGCTGGAAAAATCCTGGAAATTGGGGGGCGGAGCCTCAGAAGGCTGGAGTTTGGGGGAGGGACCCTAGTGAAGCATGATGCCACCGAGGCCACGCTCCAAAGCAACCATTTCCTCTAGGGGGAGTGATCTCTGTAGTTAGGAGATTAGCTGTAATTCTGGAAGATGTGCAGGCTTCATTTGGAGGCAACTCTGTTTAAGCACAGTCCCCCTTTGTTCGTGCATCTGCTTCCCATTGTGACTCCTATCACCTGCTTTAAAATAATAAAGATCTACTGAAAATTCAGTGTAGTTCCCAAATTAAGCCTGTATCCATATTTCTGTTCAGCGGTCTTTTGCATTGTGTACTGCCCCCAAGGATTTCAGCTACTACGGTTTTCTTGCACCGTCTTTGAATGATCTTTGGACCTTTCTACCCCTCACAAATTTCCTCTCCATCTGGCCAGGTTCTGTCTTCCTGGACTGGGCCCAACCAGTCAGCCCTAAGATTTTAAACTGCTTCTACACGGGGGGGGGGGGAGGGGGGCTCATTTCATTTTCAATCTAACCAGCCAGGACTCATCTCATGGACTGCTGATCCGGCGAACTTGTCCCAGGTAGCCCCAAATGAGATACGAATGTGTGGTGCGGCTCTTGTCTTAATGCACACAAGATCTTGCTTCCAAGCGGTAATTGGATTAGGTAATTTCTGGAATCCGTTCCAGCTCGGCGGTTCTATGAAAAGATATAACATTTTGATTTTCAATTGGTGGCTGTTTTCTTCTCCTTCGCCAGTTCTCCCAGCTGACCTGGTCAAAACCATTTTGACTGTTCCTCTCTTGGAGAAAGGGAGGGAGGGAGAGAATTGCCTCCGGTCTCGCTGGAATAATATGAGTCGTAATTAGTTTAAGTGCTCTGCAAATGATGCTTTCTAAACACCATGTATTATTAGTGAAATGTGTGTATGACTCTTCTGGAAAAACCAAAGGCATTTCAAATTACCTAACAGCTACAACCCCATCATTAACGGGAGTACTTAGAAAGCAGATGCCCATTCTTCCAGTCATTGGGGAGATTGTGTGTGTGTGTTTTTAAACATAATTAAATATTTTAAAAAATGCATAACCAAAGAAGCCTACTGTTCTCAGCACAAAACAGACCAGCCATCCCAGAAACTGCCATGAACAAAGGGGAGGGATGGTGGCTCGGTGGTAGAGCATCTGCTTGGGAAGCAGAAGGTCCCAGGTTCAATCCCCGGCATCTCCAACTAAAAAAGGGCCCAGGCAAATAGGTGTGAAAAACCTCAGCTGGAGACCCTGGAGAGCCGCTGCCAGTCTGAGTAGACAAGACTGACTTTGATGGACCAAGGGTCTGATTCATTAGAAGGCAGCTTCGTATGGTCATGTGTTAAAGCAGGGGTGTCAAACATGTGGCTTGGAGGTTGAATCAGGCCCGTGGAGGGCTCCTATCAGGCCCCCGAGCAACTGGCTCCTGTCTGCTTCATTCTCTCTCTCTCTCTTGCCTCCTTCTGCATCTCAGCTTGGTTTACAAGGCTTGCTCAATCACTCAGGAGCTACAGAGCAAAACCTCGATTTTCTCCATTGGTTGAGGCTCCTCCCCCTCCTGGTCCCCTGGGGAGGGAGGAGAAGAGGCAAAGCTTCTTTTGCCCGGTTCCCTGAATCCCATGGGATAAATACAAAGAAAGCACCTTTACAATCAATAAGTACTAAAGCTGTTTTTAAAAAAAAAAAAAAAAAATTAGTTGTGCTTGTCTGCGTCTTTTAAAAAGTTTCTGTCTCTGCTACCTAATCTTAAATAGGTACAGACATGGCCTGGCCTGACATAGCCTGGCCTTGCCCGACAAGGTCTCATTTATGTCAGATCCGACCCTCATAACAATTGAGTTTGACACCCCTGTGCTAAAGGAAGCACTGAGAACTCCAGTCTACATGGAGTCTTCCATCGCATGATTGAAGAAAGGGCGCAGTGGGATATTTGTTGCATCTGTGGGTTGAGCCCACTGGGTTTTCTTGACTATGAACTGTCCCCTGAAGTTGGCTGCATATTCTGAGGCATTTCTGCTACCACACACATACACACACACACACACAGAGTAGGGAGAGGGAGTGCCCAGAGTGCCCCCTCCTCCTTTGACCCCATCTAGGCTTGGCTAGGAAAAGTGATTTAAATGCTTTCTGAGAGCCAGTCTGGTGTAGGGGTTAAGTGTGCGGACTCTTGCCTGGGAGACCTGGGTTTGATTCCCCACTCCTCCACTTGCACCTGCTGGAATGGCCTTGGGTCAGCCATAGCTCTGGCAGAGGTTGTCCTTGAAAGGGCAGCTGCTGTGAGAGCCCTCTCCAGCCCCACCCACCTCACAGGGTGTCTGTTGTGGGGGGAGATTGTAGGAAATATAGGGGGGAGAAGATATAGGAGATTATAGGAGATATAGGAGAGCCAGTTTGGTGTAGTGGTGAAGTGTGCGGACTCTTCTCTGAGGGAACCGGATTTGATTCCTCACTCCTCCACTCGCACCTGCTGGAATGGTCTCAGGTCAGCCATAGCTCTGGCAGAGGTTGTCCTTGAAAGGGTGGCTGAAAGAGCCAGTTTGGTGTAGTGGTTAAGTGTTTGGACTCTTATCTGGGAGAACCTGGTTTGATTCCCCACTCCTCCACTTGCACTTGCTGGGATGGCCTTGGGTCAGCCATAGCTCTGGCAGAGGTTGTCCTTGAAAGCGCAGCTGCTGTGAGAGTCCTCTCCAGCCCCACCCACCTTACAGGGTGTTTGTTGTGGGGGAGGAAGGTAAAGGAGATTGTGAGCCGCTCTGAGATTCTTCAGAGTAGAGGGCAGGATATAATCCAATATCTTCATCTACCTCACAGGGTGCCTGTTGTGGGGGAGGAAGGTAAAGGAGATTGTGAGCCACTCTGAGACTCTTCGGAGTGGAGGGCGGGATATAAATCCAATATTTTCATCTACCTCACAGGGTGTCTGATGTGGGGGAGGAAGGTAAAGGAGATTGTGAGCCGCTCTGAGAGTCTTCGGAGTAGAGGGCAGGATATAAATCCAATATCTTCATCTACCTCACAGGGTATCTGTTGTGGGGGAGGAAGGTAAAGGAGATTGTGAGCCGCTCTGAGACTCTTCGGAGTGGAGGGCAGTATATAAATCCAATATCTTCATCTTCCTCACAGGGTATCTGTTGTGGGGGAGGAAGGTAAAGGAGATTGTGAACCGCTCTGAGACTCTTCGGAGTGGAGGGCGGGATATAAATCCAATATCTTCATCTATCTCACAGGGTGTCTGTTGTGGGGGAGGAAGGTAAAGGAGATTGTGAGCCGCTCTGAGACTCTTCAAAGTGGAGGGCGGGATATAAACCCAATATCTTCATCTACCTCACAGGGTGTCTGTTGTGCGGGAGGAAGGTAAAGGAGATTGTGAGCCACTCTGAGACTCTTAGGAGTGGAGGGCAGGATATAAACCCAATATCTTCATCTACCTCACAGGGTGTGGGGGAGGAAGGTAAAGGAGATTGTAAACTGCTCTGAGACTCTTTGGAGTGGAGGGCGGGATATAAATCCAATATCTTCATCTACCTCACAGGGTGTCTGTTGTGGGGGAGGATGGTAAAGGAGATTGTGAGCCGCTCTGAGACTCTTCGGAGTGGAGGGCGGGATATAAATCCAATATCTTCATCTACCTCACAGGGTGTCTGTTGTGGGGGAGGAAGGTAAAGGAGATTGTGAGCCGCTCTGAGACTCTTATTAGTGGAGGGCAGGATATAAACCCAATATCTTCATCTACCTCACAGGGTGTGGGGGAGGAAGGTAAAGGAGATTGTGAGCCACACTGAGACTCTGAAATTCGGAGTAGAGGGCGGGATATAAATCCAATATCTTCATCTACCTCACAAGGTGTCTGTTGTAGGGTAGGGAGATAAAAGAGATTGTGAGCCGCTCTGAGACTCTGAAATTTGGAGTGGAGGGCGGGATATAAATCCAATAACTTCTTCCTCCTCTTCTTCTTCTCCAAGCCAGCCAACAGGGCAGTGGGGGCTTTGAGAGCTGCACAATATATGTGAAAGAGCCGCATGTGGCTCCCGAGCCGCAGTTTGGCCACCCGTGTTGTAGAGCAACAAAGACCACTCTGATTGGCTTCCACAGGGGCCATTTGAACTTCTCAGTCCACGATGCTAGGAAATGCTAAAAAAACCGTAACTCGCCCAGAGTCCTAATCATGCTCCCGGTGATGCTTCAGAAGTGCTTGGCTTTCATTCCTGCAACTCCAGTGTCTCCACTGTTTCGTTCTCTTTGTAGAGAAGAGACGGTGGGACCACGTATTCCTCTCCTTTTTATGCTTCCCCTTTCACCAATCAGAAAGCAGTTGTTCCTGGTTTTATGCCTAATTACCCGGGTCAAAGGATGGAACGACAAGGGTTTTTTTTTTTTCTTAGATGTCTCTTCGTCGAGTCGGCTGTTCCGATTCCTATCAACAATGGAAACCCACATGCAGCCAAATAATTATTTTTTCCCCCTGCCTTTTCAGTTTCCCGCCAGACGACGAGGGGATCAGCGGGAGCCTGCAAAAGGGAATATCTTTTATTGATGGCAAAGATTTAGTCCCTCTTTGTGCAAAAGTTTCAAGGCCTTGCAAATCCTGAGGCAAGCAAAATAGGGGATGGCTTTGAAATCCGGGGTCCTTCTGAACCAGCACGGAGGAAAGGCATCGAGTGCGACTTCCTAAAATTGCAAATATCTTCAGTTTTTGTAATTGCGCTTTCTATCCTAAGATGTATTGTCTTTTCTCCCCCCTGCCCTGCCACCCAAGTCCTTGTCTAAAATTGCTGTTCAGTTTAGGAAGCATTTGGTCATCAGAACAATTTCACTGGCCTCTTCAAAAATGCATTTTTTCAATCAAATAATATAGAGAGCAGATAAGACAGTACCATTGATGTGGGGATATTAGTGGTAAAATCAGGACTTTTTGTAGCAGGAACTCCTTTGAATATTAGGCCAGACCCCTCTACATGGCTCTTAGTACAGGGCCTAATGTAAGCTCCAGGAGGATTGGCTACATCAGGGGGGTGTGGCCTAATAGGCAAAGGAGTTCCTGCTACAAAAAAACCCTTGGGTGTAGTGGTTAAGAGCATGGACTTTAATCTGGGAGAAGTGGGTTTGATTCCCCACTCCTCCACATAAAGCCAGTTGGGTGATCAGTTTGGTGTAGTGGTAAAGTGTGCGGACTCTTATCTGGGAGAACCAGGTTTGATTCCCCACTCCTCCACTTATAGCTGCTGGAATGACCTTGGGTTAGCCATAGCTATCGCAGGAGTTGTCCTTGAAAGGGCAGCTGCTGAGAGAGCCCTCTCAGCCCACCCACCTCACAGTGTGTCTGTTGTGGGGGGAGAAGATATAGGAGATTGTAAGCCATTCTGGAACTCTGATTCAGAGAGAAGGGCAGGGTATAAATCTGCAGTCTTCTTCTTCTTCAGTCACTCTTCTTCTTCAGTCACAGTTCTCAGAGGACTCTCAGCCCCACCTACCTCGCAGGATGTTTGTTGTAGGGAAGGGAAGGAGATTGTAAACTGCTCTGAGACTCTGAGTGAAGGGCAGTGTATAAATCCAGTCTCCTCCTCCTCTTCCTCCACCTCTTGTTCTTCTTCATCATCATCATCATGGAAGCATACAATATTATCCTTTCCCTGTTTAATCCTGGCAACAACTCTGTGTGGAAGGATAAGCTTTGTGGTAGAGTAAGGATTTGAAACTGGGGCTCCCAGATACAACCCTTTGACCATTACACTACACTAGTCCAAATTGGAGGAAATCATCCCTGTTTTGATTTCATGTCTTCCGCCTGTTTGAATCGAGCCCATAATTGGCATCATTTTCTGAGAGTTTGGTGCTGATTGTCCCACCCAGTCTGCACTACTGGGATGTTATATTAGCACCACTACTGTGCAAATATAATGGAATGTAAGGTCAAAATGCCATAAAATTGGATTAAGAAGCCAACAGGTGGAAATTGGCAGTGCTAAAAATGGGCTCACAACAAAAATGAAAAAAGGCATTTTTAGACGTGATATTTTGAGGATATTTTTGATGATATTTTGAGGATATTTTTACTCTAGCGTTAATCCATTTGGGTCTTTGAGGATTTTATATCCATGTTTCCATTTCGTACACGGCCTCAAATCTCGAGTTGGAGAAAAAAATAAGTTCCAAAAATGGGCTCCAAAACTGAAGTGAGCCACATAGCTAAAACTTGCTGCAATATTGTTCAAGATTGGGCCGGGGGAACATCTGTGTGAGAAACTGGGGGGGGGGGGGGGGGAATGGTGGCTCTGATCCAAATGTTATATGCATCACAATGTCCATAGATGCTTATCCCTCAGCATACTTTAAAAATCCATCCAGCCAATTCTGCAGAATTTGAAATGACAGGGTTGCCAGATCTCATCAGATCTAGAAAGCTAAGCAGGGTCTGCCCTGGTTAGTACTTGGATGGGAGACCACGAAGGAAGTCCAAGGTTGCTACGCAGAGATAGGCAATGGCAAACCAGCTCTGGACACCTCTTGCCTTGAAAACCCTACAGAATCAACGTACATTGGCTGAGACTTGTTGGTGCTCTCCTCCATGCCATGCGTCAGACTAGGCTGATACCATCTCCATCCATATCACCTGCATAAACTTTAATCCTTGTACAGAGCTGCTTTCCTGCATTTGGAGCATAAGAACATAGGAGAAGCCATGTTGGATCAGGCCAATGGCCCATTCAGTCCAATACTGTGTCAAACAGTGTCCAAAAAAAACCCAAGTGCCATCAGGAGGTCCACCAGAGGGGCCAGGATGCTAGAAGCCCTCCCACTGTGCCCTCCCAAGCACCAAGAATACAGAGCATCACTGCCCCAGACAGAGAGTTCCAACAATACGATGTGGCTAATAGCCACTGATGGACCTCTACTCCATATGCTTATCCAATCCCCTCTTGAAGCTGTATATGCGTGTAGCCACCACCACCTCCTGTGGCAGTGAATTCCATGCATTAATTATCCTTTGAGTGAAAAAGTACTTCCTTTTACAAGTTCTAACCTGACTGCTCAGCAATTTCATTGAATGTCCACGAGTTCTCATATTGTGAGAAAGAGAGAAAAGTACATCTTTCTCTACCTTCTCTATCCCATGCATAATCTTGTAAATCTCAGTCTTGTAATCTTGTAAGCATCAGTCTGATAATTGTGTTGAGTTTTGGCTAGAGAGACTTCGATCTCGAAGACCACTAGAAGAAGAAGATATTGGATTTATATCCCGCCCTCCACTCTGAATCTCAGAGTCTCAGAGTGGCTCACAATCTCCTTTACATTCCTCCCCCACAACAGACACCCTGTGAGGTGGGTGGGGCTGAGAGGACTCTCACAGCAGCTGCCCTTTCAAGGACAACCTCTGCCAGAGCTATGGCTGACCCAAGGCCATTCCAGCAGCTGCAAGTGGAGGAGTGGGGAATCAAACCTAGTTCTCCCAGATAAGAGTCCACGCACTTAACCACTGCACCAAACTGGCTGTCTCACCAAACTAAGCAAATAACCCATAGCTAACTACTTTATGGAACTGTTCCAAAAGTGTGTGGGGGAGATAATGAATGAATACTACCCTGAGCTTATTAAAGAAAACATGAGACCTAAATAATCATGGGCCCAACAACAGACCTGGTCTGATTAGATGACACTGCAACAGTGTCGCTCTTCACATACATCCAGAGTGGTTAAGAAGCACGTCTTAAATGTTCAAGATCTAATCCCTTCTTCTCTCATCTTAAACCAATCGAATCCCTCGTCCCCATTTATATTCCTGACCTCCCATCAGAAACAAGGAAAAGCTCTTTGATGCGTTCCTTTCTTTCTTTCAGACCGCTCCTGCCAAGACAATTGTTAATATAAACAGGACATCTTAGGTCTCGGAAAGTTCTTTGTCGACATAATTATGTACCGAGCATTATGGCTCTCATTTCGTCGAGGAATATGCCTGGGTTCCCATTGATCCATCTCGAATCAATGCTTTTAAAAAACCCGAAGACACATTTTACTTAAGAGCAAAAGCCTGCATTTTATGTTTTGACATGGTATTATTGATTGGAAAGGCGAGAGTGGGGCACTCCACCTGACCGTCTCTTCGCCTTCCGTGTCTGGCAGCGTCTGGTAGCACAAGCGTCCGTAATGGCTTGGCTCCTTTTCTTTCCCTCGCACTGTTTGTTACCTCTCCTATTTATCCGCCCTGCCCACAGCATGGGGCCTTTCCCTGGGTTTTTTTCCTCCCCAAATAATCAATAACCCCCACTGCTGGCCGTCATTCATATTTGGCACACTACTAAATTATTCAGGGGTCTCTCTTGAGCCATATAAAATTTCTATTGCATTTGTCAATTGACTGATCAATAGTTCATTTTTTTTTCTTATCCTCAAAGACACAACACACACTCCAGGTTTTGAACTTGAAAGGAAAGAAAGAAAGAAAGAAAGAAAGAAAGAAAGAAAGAAAGAAAGAAAGAAAGAAAGAAAGAAAGAAAGAAAGAAAGAAAGAAAGAAAGAAAGAAAGAAAGAAAGAAAGAAAGAAAGAAAGAAATTTTAACAGGAGTCAGACCTGGTTGGCTACAAGTTCCAAAACCCACTTGTCAACAGTCTTTGCATAGGTCTCTTCAGGGCTTTTTTTTTGTAGCAGGAACTCCTTTGCATATTAGGCTACACCAGACCTTAAATTCAGCAGGAGCTCACAGGAGCACAGCTTCTGAACCTTTCTGAGGATTCCCTCTCCTCCTCCCCACCTACCTACCTTGTTCACTGAGTAGTAGACGCAGCTGCATAACAATCCCTGGATTAGGAGAGTGGGCGCCAGCCAGCTACCAGGAGCTTTGCCATGCCCCCAGCAGCCCTCATTAACCCCTGGAGAAGCCCACACCACCTTTTCTCCACTTCTTATGTGATTTTGGGTGACGGGTGGCTTGCTGGCCTTTTGACTGGGGGTGGGAAGGAGAACCTCAGGTGACCAAGGCCTGCTTGGGCTGGCTGGTGTAGTGGTTTGGTGTAGTGGTACACCAGTTTGGTGTAATGGTTAAGTGCGAGGTCTCTTATCTGGGATAACCGGGTTTGATTCCTCACTCTTCCACTTGCACCTGCTGGAATGGCCTTGGGTCAGCCATGGCTTTAGTAGGAGTTGTCCTTGAAAGGTCAGCTGCTGTAAGAGCTCTCTCAGCCACACCTACCTCACAGGGTGTCTGTTGTAGGGGGGGGAGGTAAAAGGAGATTGTGACCACTCTGAGATTCAGAGTATAGGGTGGGATATAAATCCAATATCTCCTCCTCCTCCTTTCTTGTGTTGGGTTGCTTTTGGCTGGTGGGGGGCGGCATACGCTAATGAGTTATGGTAATGACCTCCACCACCTATTTTTCTGCAAAACGAGCCCTGAGCTACACCCCCCTGGTGTAGCCAATCCTCCAAGAGCTTACAGTAGGCCCTGTAAGAAGAGCCCTGTAAGCGCTTGGAGGATTGGTTAAACCAGGGGGCTATAGCCTAATATGCAAAGGAGTTCCTGCTACAAAAAAAAACACCTGGGTCTCGTCCATCTTTCCCCTTCTTACGTGCAAATGCCAGACAGTGCTTTCTCCTGGCCATGAGTACCTGTGACCCTTTCATGCTCCTCTGTAGAAGGCTCTTGCGCTGGAGGATGGTTTGAACATCCAGAATTAATGACATCTGACATTTAAGTCAACCTGAAAGAAATCTCAGCCAAGCCAAGCCGCTAAAGGTAATTTAGCCAAGGCCTCTTAAAGTGCAGGTGTATTGACATTCTCGGTTTAAAATAATAATAATAGTCAATTTGTACTGAGGCTCTCGATCAATTCCATGGCTATCCTACGCTTCCCACCAGCTTTGAAATTAGCTCGTCGAACAAAAAGGGAACAAAATAATTCCTTTTTACATCAAAAGTATGAGGGGTTTTTTTTTGTTCTTGTTAAAAAAAAAGTTTCCTAGCTGATGTTACGAAGCAAGTCACTTAGCCTTGTAGGATCAACTTTTACTGCAGGTTCCTTTTTTAAAAAAACAACAACAACACACAACACCATGTTAGCTTAGGCGAGAAGGCAGTCCCGACAGAGTGAGACGGCTTGAAGCTTTTCTCTTGCTTTAGGCAAAATGGAGGAATGAAAGAACCGCAAGGAAGAAAAGCTTCCCCGCCGTAGTTCCAGCAACAAAAACATCAAACCTCCAATCATTTGCTGTTGTAGTTTGGTGGCTACCATAAATGTTTTAGTTTTGAGAAACTGCTGATCGCAGTGGGGTGACGGGGAGGTGGATCGGGGGGGGGGGGGGGGGAGGGCATTCCCTTCCAGAATGTTAACAAACTCGACTGGCTAGGAAAGGAATCCAGGGCCCTGCGAGTGAGTTTGTTAACTTGTCTTGGCCTCCAGAATCTCACTGCTTCAGAAATAACTTTCTTTTCCTCCGGGGGGACTGCCTGAGTTCATAATGAAATGGAAAAGGCCTGTGGTCTGTCACCTGAACTAGGGCCAGGTGGGGCAAAGGAACTCCTGCCCCTAACTAGCATTAATTGCCTTCCCCACAAGTGAATCATCGAGTTGGAAGAGACCTCTGGGGTAGGGTTGCTAGATCACCTAGTAGGGCCTGGCGATCTTTTATAGCTGATCTCCAGCTGGCAAAGATCAGCTCCCTTGGAGAAAATGGCTGCTTTGAAGGGTGGACTCTATGGCATTGTTACTTACCCCTCCCCCTCCCCAAACCCTGCCCTTTCCTGGATCCACCTCCCAAAGTCTTCAGACATTTTCCAACCGAGACCTGGCAACCCTGCGTCCAGGATCATCTAATCCAACCCCTTGTACAAAGCAGGAAATTCACAAATACCTCCCACGCCCCTGGTGACCTTTGTTCCATGTCCAGAAGATGGCAAAATAAATAAATAACGCCCCCACCCCAACCTCCAGGATCTCTGGCCAAACTGACCTGGAAAAGCGGCAGAGGGAATATGTTGGCAGGAAGGGGAACAACACATTGCAATGTTGTGACGTCATTTCCAGTCACACCATGGGAAGTGCAGTTGC
Organism: Heteronotia binoei; assembly: GCF_032191835.1. Lineage (NCBI taxonomy): Eukaryota > Metazoa > Chordata > Lepidosauria > Squamata > Gekkonidae > Heteronotia > Heteronotia binoei. Next base: position 60,288,455 of record NC_083236.1, on the reverse strand, counting down.
CATGTTGTCAGACGCTCTAGGACTGAGTGAATGCTGGAGCGTCTAGCATTTAGGGTTGGATCAAGCCAATAGCCCATCCAATCCAACGCTCTGTGTCGCACAGTGGCCAAAAACTGGACCTACCAATCAGGCCTGGCACTGGAGGTTCTGCCCGCCCCCCAGGCAGAACCCCATGCCCCCACCCCCTAGGACTCTAATTGTGAGTGCGAAGAGTGTACGGCATGATGATGTCACTTTTAAGTGATGTCATTGTGATGGTGCACTTTGCTGGCCCAGCCAGCTCCCTCTGAAGTGAGGAAGACGGCTGGGCGAGGGGTGAGCCGAGTAGGGTTGCCAAGTCCAATTCAAGAAATATCTGGGGACTTTCAGGGTGGAGCCAGGAGACACTGGGGGTGGAGCCAGAAGCAAGGGTGTGACAAGCATAATTGGACTCCAAGGGAGTTCTGGCCATCACATTTAAAGGGACAGCACACCTTTTTAAATGTCTTCCTTCCATAGGAAATAATGAAAGATAGGAGCACCTTCTTTTGGGGCTCATAAATCATTTTGAAACTTGGGGGGTATTTTGGGGAGAGGCACTAGATGCTAGACTGAAAATTTGGTGCCTCTACCTCAAAAAACAGCCCCCCCCCAGATCAATTCCCCATTATACCCTATGAGAATCGATCTCCACATAGGGAATAATGAAGTGCTCAGCAGACATTTCCTTCCCTCAACCTCCCCCATTTCTGGCTATTCTGAAGCGAGGGATTGGCCTTTCTACTCATGAGTTGCAACCAACTTCTTCAAAGTAACACAGACACATCATCCCAAGAGGAAGTCTTAACAATCGGAGACTGAAGCTTTCGGAGGTAGAAAGTCACATGGTGGCTTTAGGGGCGGGGCTTCCCACACACACACACCCTGCCAGCCAGCTGACTGGGGGTGGGAAGGAGCCTGAAAAACCGGAAGAACCTCCGCTGGGACCTGGGAATTGGCAAGCCTAGAGCCAAGCATTCTCGCTTGGGCCACCCCTTGCCCAGCCCTCTCCCTCACTTCAAAAGGAGCTGACTGGGCAGTGGACACCCACGTGCTTCTTCCTTCATTCCAAATCAGAGCGAAGGAATCAGCATCCAGCCGCTGCCCAGTCAGCTCCCTTGGCGCGAGTGGGGACAGGGAGGGGGTGCCCCAAACAGCTGCCTACCTCACCGACTACCACATGCTGGCCCTGCTACCAAGATAAGGCTAGCCTGGTCCATCCAGGTCAATTGCTTGGGGTGGCATAACAAAAGAGGGGCAGATGTACCATGGGGGTTTGCTACCAGTCATTGACAAATTGACAACTAAACTTTTTTTCCCATGGTTTATTGGGTCTGTCCTTGCTGGTTCACATCCCAGGGTCGTTTTTTCCACTCCCCACTGCCAAAGTGTGAATCAACAGGCATTGGCTTCTGGATCTGCACTGCCATCCGCCAGTCCACTGGTCTCATTCTACACCTGACTGATGCTGGCCGATGAGGACGTAACTGTGGTTGCTTGCTCGGAGCAACTAAATGTCTTGAGCTGGCCATCATACAGATTATTTATAGAAATCCAGTGGGATAACCGTCCATCACCTTCTATTGGTGTAAAGCCTAGGTCTGCTAAAGCAGAAGTCTAACATCTGGCGGGCCACCATATGGAACTGACAGGATACATAATGCATCACATCTAGGGTTGCCAAGTCCAATTAAAGAAATATCTGGGGACTTTGGGGTGGAGCCAGGAGACATTGGGTGTAGAGCCAGGAGTAAGGTTGTGACAAGCATAACTGAACTCCAAAGCCAGTTTGGTGTAGTGGTTAAGTGTGCGGACTCTTATCTGGGAGAAACGGGTTTGATTCCCCACTCCTCCATTTGCACCTGCTAGCATGGCCTTGGGTCAGCCATAGCTCTGGCAGAGGTTGTCCTTGAAAGGGTAGTTGAAAGAGCCAGTTTGGTGTAGTGGTTAAGTGTGTGGACTCTTATCTGGAAGAACCGGGTTTGATTCCCCACTCCTCCACTTGCAGCTGCTGGAATGGCCTTGGGTCAGCCATAGCTCTGGCAGAGGTTGTCCTTGAAAGGGCAGCTGCTGTGAGAGCCCTCTCCAGCCCCACCCACCTCACAGGGTGTCTGTTGTGGGGGAGGAAGGTAAAGGAGATTGTGAGCCGCTCTGAGACTCTTCGGAGTGGAGGCGGGATATAAATCCAATATCTTCTTCTTCTTCTTCTTCTTCTTCTTCTTCTTCTTCTTCTTCTTCTTCTTCTTCTTCTTCTTCTTCTTCAAAGGGAGTTCTGACCATCACGTTTAAAGGGACCGCACACCTTTTAAATGCCTTCCCTCCATTTGGAAATAGTGAAGGATAGTGGTACCTTCTTTGGGGGCTCATATAATTGGAGCCTCTGCTCCAACCTTTTTGAAACTTGGAAGGTATTTTGAGGAGAGGCACTTGATGTTATGCTGCAGATTTGGTGCCTCTAGCTCAAAAAACAGCCCCTTAGAGCCCCAGACACTTGTGGACCAATTCTCCATTATACCCTATGGGAATCGATCTCCATAGGGAATAACAGAGTATCCAGCAAATATTTCTCTGCCCCCCCCCCCATGCTTTCTGATGACCCTAAAGCGGGGGAGGGTCTCCAAACCGCGGGAGCCCATGCCCCCACCTGAGGACTGGCAACCCTAAACTGACAGACTGCATAATGGATCGCTTCTTGAAATATAGGAAGACAGAAGCAAAGTTATGAGTCAGAACCCCCCCAAAAGCTGCCAGGATTCTATTCTGTTGAACATTCTTGCTCATGGGCTCCTCAGTTCTTTCTTGCACAATTCCCATAGAGTTCCCAGTGTGAGCTAATCAGGGCTTTTTTTGTAGCAGGAACTCCTTTGCATATTAGGCTACACACTCGGATGTAGCCGATCCTCCTGGAGCTTACAGTAGGCCCTGTACTAAGAGCCCTGTCAGCTCTTGGAGGATAGGCTACATCAGGGGGTGTGGCTTAATATGAAAAGGAGCTCCTGCTACAAAAAAAGGCCCTGCCCTTGCTAGGGCTACCATAAATTGGTTGCAACTTGATAGCACCTAGTACATAAGACAGTAAGCATCCTCACTACATTTATGAGTGCCAAAAGAGTTTTAGCTCTCTCGACTCTCCACTTTCTTTTGAAAGACCCCCTGCTCCTATGTGAACCTGGCCAACTGGTCCAGTCATCTTCAGAGGTCCTTTTCCGCATCTGAGGCTAAACAAGTGGAAGTTCAAGGAAACCCTTCTTGGTTATGGTCAAGGCTTTTTAATTGGCTGATACCATTCCAGATGTTACCCTTGAGGTGGCTACTTTCATCTTTTTAGCAACAAAAATAAGGAAGACGATTAACCACCGGCACCCATACAAGAATTTTGGCCAAGTTATAGGGCGTTTTCGCACTGACCTTACTCGGGAGCGACGTCCCTCTTCACCGCGCAGCATCTGCGCGGATTTCACACTAATTGCTCCGCAGAACCCGAAAGAGCCGCAAAGTCCCACGGCTTTTGTGTCACAAATGTAAACTGGTTTTTGGCCAGTTTACATTTGCAACACAAAAGCCGCAGGACTTTGTGGCTCTTCCGGGTTCTGTGGAGCAATTAGTGCGAAATCCGCACAGACGCTGCACAGTGAAGAGGGACGTCGCTCCCGAGTAAGGTCAGTGCGAAACGCTCATAGTCTCATTCTGACACGTTGTTTTTTTATGTTTTAAATCTTGTTCATAGTTCTGTATTTTACTATGTATTTTTTAATGTTTTAATTTTTATGGCTAGAAGTAAACTGTATGCTTTGGGGAGGTTGCTGGGCTGTTATGCCCTATGCCATGGCTACAACAATAAAATACTTTGAACCTTTGAGCCATGGGTCGGTAACGCCTCAGTGCTTGCACAGGGGACTACCTTTACCTTTTTTTAAAGTTCCCCCAAGATCCCCACTCCTGGGGTGGGGAGTGCCTAAAAAACCCCTAATAAATGAATAAAGGTATGGAAGGAAATACAGAGTAGAAGAATGGGTGATGCAGTAATGGTGCAGGAGGGCCACTCGGTGTCCGGCTCTAGACAGACTGCTGCTATCCTGGATAAAAGAGCAGGTACGCGGATGCACTTCAAAAGAGGTAACATCCCATTTGTAGACACATTTACAGATCATTACAAACTGGCATAGCTCCACAGGAGTCAAACGGCCAAACTTTCAGCCCCTATAAATCAGCCAAATGAAACTGATTTATGCCAACGAAGAACCACGGCTTAGGTCACCTGCCTTTGTGAGGTGATTAGCCAGCAAGCGACCCGCTTGCTCTGGGCCTTTTTGGCTGGCAGTCTTCCCCTTGTTCTAGTTTTTCCCCCTGCACAGCAGCTGTCGGTGACTAATTGTGGTGAACTTCTAACACAACGCATCGGAATCTGAGGCTTCCTTGTAAAACGCAGGGAGGCGGCTGAAGAAAGGAGGGGGAAAGGACAAGAAATGCCGCTGCATTGGAGTACCAGGTCGTAGCGAGATCAACCCGGTGGTGAAATTAGACCAAAACTGAGCTTGGAAATCGTTGGGCTTTCTTGGATGGCTCAGGCAAGCTCCATCTTCGCCTGGTGGAACAATCTGCTGAGTGACACCTATGCCCCGTCTGATCTATTAACGTTTCTCAGGGCATATGAGGCAGAGATGTTTCACCAGGCCTTTGGTTGAGGGTAGCGATGGTTCTTTACATCTGCCTGGCACCCTTCCCTCCTGCCTACATGACTGAATGCTAGCACCGCCATCTTGCTTTTAAGATATTTAAATGTTCTGGATGTTTTAAATATTGCACTTTAATCAGGGGCGGAATTCTAGCAGGAGCTCCTTTGCATATTAGGCCACACACCCGATGCAGCCAATCCTCCAAGAGCTTACAAAAAAGGAGCCTTGTAAGCTCTAGGGGGATTGGCTACATCAGGGGTGTGTGGCCAAATATGCAAAGGAGCTCCCGCTAGAATTCCACATCTGGTTTTAATGGTTTTAACTTCTTTTACGTCAGTAGATCCTGGTGGGCAGCTGTGTTGTCCTGAAGCAGGACTTTTTTTGTAGCAGGAACTCCTTTGCATATTAGGCCACACACCCCTGATGTAGCCAATACTCCAGGAGCTTACAGAAGGCCCTGTAAGAAGAGCCCTGTAAGCCATTGGAGGACTGGCTATATCAGGGGGTGTGGCCTAATATGCAAAGGAGTTCCTGCTACAAAAAAAAACCCTGGCTTTTATTATTGGTCGAGTGCATGGCTAGGTCATTTTTAAATTGTTATTCTGCCCCCAGGGTGGGCCAGATATGAAAACAGATAAATGCAGAAATGCATAGAAATAAATGAAACTATTCATTGGCCTTGAAAGAAGTGCTTTGTCCAAGTTACACATTGTATGGCCTATAATTCTGAACAAATGATGGTGAGTATAATATAGTGGGTTCTATACGTTAATGAGGCGAGGTGGTAGTGAACATAGCTCTTTTATTGAATACATGGTATAGTGCTGCCTACGGTATAGTGCTGCCTACGAAGACTGCAAACTAGGACCACAGCTTATAGATACAATTCTAAGCACATATACAACATCCCTCCCCCCTTAGTTCGCAAGCCTAGGTGATGTAGTCATTGAGGTAGGCTGGCTTGCGATACTCTCTGGTGGACTGCCTGAGCCCCGGAGGGGGGGGGGGAGTGGATGCAGTTGCAGCAGCAGTGAGTGGAAGGGCTGCTGCTATATTGCTCAACCAGTGGTTCCAGGGCCTCCGTGACCACCGGCTCCGCCTGAAGGGCGGGGCTCTGGGCCCCTGCCTCCGGTGCGGCGGTTGGGGAAGGAGTGGAGGTGGCGGTCTGGTTGTCAGGACTGTAATCTTTGACTTCTACCTCGGGGCTCTCGCAGGACCTCAGCTGGTTAATGTGCCTCCTTAAGGTAGACCCCCCACCCCTCTGTTGTAACCTCGTACATTACGGACCCCAGCCGAGGAGGGAATACTGTGCTGTGATAGTAAGAATTCTGCAAGGCAGCCCCCCAGCCCCCTTGGATGATGCGGCGGAGCAATTCTTTAGTCTTCCGCACCATCCTTTCGACCTGGCCGTTGGCAGCCAGGTGGAATGGGGCTGACCTGATGTGCCTAATGAGGTTGCGGGTGCAGAAGTCCTGGAATTCTCCTGACATGAAGGCCGTCCCATTATCTGAGACCAGCATGTCCGGAAGGCCATGCGTGGTGCACACCTGGTGGAGGCCACCGATTGTGGCCTGGGAGGAGGTGGATGCCACTGGGAGCACCTCCAGTCATTTCGAGTATGAGTCCACAATTAAGAAAAATGTTTGTCCCTGGAGGGCACTGCAAAGTCCAGGTGCAACCGGGACCAGGGGTGCGGAGGCGGCTGGCGAATTCCTCTTCCGTTGTTGATCAGCACATCGTCAAAGAATGGCTGGGCCCCGGGAATCCCTTTTAAGAAAGAATCCATTAAGCTCTGAAAAATCCCTGAGGCCACGCTGACCTCGAACTGGAGGCACTTTACCTGGAAAGTGCCCCAATGTGTGACTATGGTTTGGGCCTTGGCTGTGGCGGCATCCACCGGCAATTGCTGGTACGCTTGGGCCAGATACAGTTTCCCAAAAATTTTGGCACCTGCTAGGGATGCTAACACATGGTTGACCAGTGGGACCAGGTAGGCGTGGTCCTGCAGCACTTTATTGATCGTGCATTTGTAGTCTGCACAGATGCAGACGCTCCCATTTGGCTTGACTGGGGTGACGATTGGCATTTCCCATTGTGCACTGGTGACCGGCTCCAGAGCCCCTTGTGCCACTAGGCAGTCTAGCTCCTTCTTTATCTTGGGTTTCAAGGCAAAGGGTCCCCACCAGGTCTTTAGCTATACGGGCGGCACGTTGGGGTTTATTTGTAATGACACGGGGAAACCCGTGTATGTTCCTAGTGTCCAATCGAAAACTGCCAGGAACTCCCCACAGATGTCCTAGAAATCCATGCTGGTGGTGGCATGATGGATTCCCTCTACTCGGATCCCCAAGGGTGCAAACCAAGCCCGGCCCAACAGACTACTCAGGTCCCCTTCTGCCACCAGCAAGGGAAGGTCTCTCGAAAATTTTCCGTATTGCACCTTGACTACCCCAGCCCCTTTGATGCTAATCGTCCTTTTCTGGAAGTCTCATACGAGCACGGGGGATGGGTTTAGCTTAGGTCCCCCCTTGGAGCAAAGTTTCTTTAGGGTCTGGGCGGAGATGATGATGTGTGTAATCCCTGAGTCAACCTCCATTCGACAGGGGGTGCCTTCAATAAACACTGTCGTTATGAGTTTATCTGGGGACGGCAGGGGGATGTCGCATAACTGTCCAACTGATGCGGTAATGGCGTTGATATCCTCTATGATGGTGACCTCGTGGCGGTGGCCATTTTTTCCGCTCTTCCGACGGAGGGCGCTCTCTCGGGTTGATGTCATTTTCAAGTGGCAGACCCTGGTGAGGTGACTCATCTCCCTGCACCGGTGGCAGATGGTGTCCCAGAATCAGCAGGAGTGGCGCTTGTGGTTTTCCCCGCAACTTGCACACTCTCAAGCTGGTGCATTTTCGGTCGCATGTGGCGGCTGGTGCTTCACGGCGGCATGGTGGAGCTTGAGAGCGTTGTCTCCCCTTGAGTCATCCATTTCTGATGAGGCAGCTTGTGCTCGGAAAAGTCGAAGAGACGGGTCAGGACTGACGACTGTGGTGCGAAATGGGTCGTCAGGGCGGCAGTGATGTCCGTGTAGGAGGCATCCTCGAGGAGGGTGGGGGCCATTAGCCCCTGGGCTAGCTCCTGAGTGTTCATCCTGCACGAGCTGAGGAATAGCGATCTCTTTTTATCCCCCACAACTCCGTGGTAGTGGATGAAGTTCTCCAGTCGATCCAACCAGGTCTCCCATCGCTCTGGGCTGGTCACATCAAACTCGGGAATCGTTCCTGTCGTAATGGCCATTGTCAGCGCTGGTGGTGCGTGCATGGTGCGGAACACCCGTAGCTGCTGGCCTTGCTTACCAGGATCCCATCCTCATCGCCACTATAATATAGTGGGTTCTATACATTAATGAGGCGAGGTGGTAGTGAACATAGCTCTTTTATTGAATACAGCATGGTATAGCGCTGCCTACGAAGACTGCAAACTAGGGCTGCAGGGCCCCCTATATATACACACCCAAAGTTCCGTGCTGCCTGTGACTGGACCATTCAAACCAGTCGGGGGCTCTTGATTGGAGCAGGGCAGCAGGATTTGGATCCTGCTGCCTCTTGTTCCCGAGTCCCCTAAGCTCTGTCCTTCAGGCCCCAGTGAGCCAGGCAAGAACTCCAGCTTATAGATACAATTCTAAGCACATATACAACAGTGGGCTAGGATGGGGTGGGGGGTTGGTTTTGTTTTCCTTAAACCAGATCTTTCCAGCAAAACCTTGAAATATTTATTGGGGGAAGCCAGATGAAGGGAAGAGATTAGGAGAGAGGATGAAATTCTTCCACTTAAAGGCAGCAGACAGAGAAAGCACATTAAGCCAGCACTTCACTTTCTTCATCCCCTTTTTTCCCTCTCTCCGGCTCATCCCAATCATTCGCCCACGAGGGACGACTTTCTTTGATCATGGCAGATCCATATTGACATGCCCCAGCTCGGCCTATATTCTCGAATCTTTCAATGCTCTGTTGCGTGGAGCACAAGCCGGTACATACGCTCATTACCACTCGGAACAAGAAATTGCGTGGACTCTACCAGAGACCACAACTCGAGAAAAGCAATGTCTTCCTGACTGCTTCTCCTTCCCCCAGAGGGGGCCCTGATTCGCCAAGAGAACTGAGTTCTTCTTCCTTGTTCTTCGCTTCCTCACACACGGCTGGCCCTCCGAGAGCGTAGGTAAGTGAAGTGGTTTTACATACATACCTGTGTTCAAGGGGGCTTGTTTGTCTCTCTCAACCTGACCTTCTCTCTCACGCTCTCGTCTCCCATGTCAGGTGAAAGAACCTTCCGGAAGAGACGGAAGGGCCCAGAGCACACGTCGTGACCTAAAACACAAAAGCCCTTAAAAGAAGGGTACGGACCGCTGTGGGAAATGGGAAAAAATATAGCCAGCGGTAGCAAGAGGGAAGGGAACGTGATTCCCCAACAAGGCTTTTCTGCGATGGCATGTTCACAAATTGCACTGCTTGAAGGTGTCACGCGATCAGATGGGGAATCACACCATTTTCGGTGGCAAATCAAGAAAGCTCCACAGCAATGCTCACGACTGTGTGAATGATTTTGCCGTTCCTACAAGTGCGTATTTATCGGGACTGTTTAGGGGGAAAGCTGGGAAGTCGTATCTCAACAGACAACAATTGTTTTGACACTTCCCAAGGAAGTTCCGGGCTTCTGTGAACAGGGCTTTTTAAAAATGTGTTTACAGAGATGCTGTCTTGCTCAGCTGGTCCTGAAAAGATCACATTCTTTAGTGAGCTGTAGCTGAACTCTGATGTCCTTGTAACATTGATATTTTAATGCTTGGGAGCAGAGCTTCTTTTTTTTTTTTGTAGCAGGAACTCCTTTGCATATTAGGCCACACTCCCCAATATAGCCAATCCTCCAAGAGCTTGCTTAGGCTCTGTACTAAGAGCCCTGTAAGCTCTTGGGGGATTGGCTACATCAGGGGTGTGTGGCCTAATATGCAAAGGAGTTCCTGCTACCAAAAAAAACAGACCTTAAGAACATAAAAGAAGCCATGCTGGATCAGGCCAATGGCCCATCCAATCCAACACCCTGTGTCACACAGTGGCAAAAAAAAAAACAGGTGCCATCAGGAGGTCTATCAGTGGGGCCAAGGCACCAGAAACCCTCACCCTGTTGCCCCTCCCAAGTGCCAAAAATACAGAGCATCACTTGTCCCAAACAGAGAGTTCCAACAATACTATAATATAGTGGGTTCAACGCATGGAGGAGACGAGGTTGCCGTGATCATAGCTCTCTTAGGTTACAGCATGGTAACTAGTAGCTAAAGAAGACTGCCTAACTGGGCCAACGGGGCCAACTGTATATGGTCCTGGGTTCCCCTGCTGGAATGCCATTGGATCGTTTGAACCAGCAGGGGGCTTCTGGTTGGACCAGGGCAGCAGGGATTTGGATCCTACTGCCCATTGTTCTAGAGTCCCTAAACTCAGTCCTTAGGGCTCCAATGAGCCAGGCGGGAACACTGGGAATGAACATTTGCATAAGTCCACATACACAACATTTATGCTGTGGCTAATAGCCGCTGATGGACCTCTGCTCCATATGTTTATTCAATCCCCTCCATATGTTTATTCAATCCCCTCCATGTGTTTATTCAATCCCCTCCATTTGTTTATCCAATCCCCTTCATATGTTTATCCAATCCCCTCCATATGTTTATTCAATCCCCTCCATATGTTTATCCAATCCCCTTCATATGTTTATCCAATCCCCTCCATGTGTTTATTCAATCCCCTCCATATGTTTATCCAATCCCCTTCATATGTTTATCCAGTCCCCTCAATATGTTTATTCAATCTCCTCCATATGTTTATCCAATCCCCTTCATATGTTTATCCAGTCCCCTCCATGTGTTTATTCAATCCCCTCCATATGTTTATCCAATCCCCTCCATATGTTTATTCAATCCCCTCCATATGTTTATCCAATCCCCTTGCTTGGGAGCAATGCATTGTTATAGACCAGGAGTGGACAAACTGTGGCTCGGGAGCCACATGTGGATCTTTCACACATATCGAGTGGCTCTCGAAGTCCCCCCCCCCCAATCAACAGGCTTGAAGAAGGCATTTGTCTCTTTAAAACACTTCTCCAAGCCAACCAGCCAGCAGCTTGGAGAATGCATTTAAAGTTAAAGTTGCTTTCTTTCCACCTTCCTATCTATTTCCTTCCTTCCTTCTGACTCTCAAACATCTGATGTTCATGTCATGTTGCTCTCAGACATCTGACGTCTGTTCTATGTGGCTGCACCACATACTAAAATACTAAAAATGTACTTGAGAGTTCAAGGAGTCACTTTTTTTGGGGGGGGGGGAATAGTTTCTGGCAGCTTGGCTAAAACTGAATCACACAAAAAACATACATAAAGTAAAGTAGCCCATTAAAATTCCACTGACATTACAAAAAGATCTATCAAACAAGTTAAAACAAATGTTGGAGGGACACCAACATCCCTGGGCCTCGACTATATATGGTGAGAGAATATGGAATCTATTTGAAAGTGTTCCATACGATGTGGAAAGACCATGGTTCAAGAGCGTTTGACTGCACTTTGTTGTTGTTTTTCATGAAGAAAGGTTCACGTTCAGTCTCTAATAGCAAGTATAGGGAAAGACTTCCATGTTCCTAAGACCCTGGAGAGCTGCTGCAATAAGATTCTGAGCTTGATGGATTGATGGTCTGATTTGTTCGTTTAGTACATTTTTAGCCTGCCCTACCCCCCAAGAAACATACATCCAGGGCTTTTTTAGTAGCAGGAATTCCTTTGCATATTAGGCCACAAACCCCTGATGCAGCCAATCCTCCTGGAGCTCACAGAAGTCCATGTACTAAGAGCCTTGTAAGCTCTTGGAGGATTGGCTACATCAGGGGGCATGGCCTAATATGCAAAGGAGTTCCTGCTACAGAAAAAGCCCTACATACATCTTTCTTCCCTCCTCTGTTTTATCTTTGCAACAGCCTTGTGGCTCAGGTACACTGAAACGGAAGCTTAGCTAAGTGATAGAATGCATGTTTTGCATGCAAAAGATCTTGAGAAGATAGGACTGCCAAGTTCCCGGACCGGGCAGGGGTTTTCCTGCGCCAGAGGTTCCCAACCTGCTAGCTCGCACTGGGTTGGCAGGGGGGATCCTCCCCCGACATCGCCGGCATGATGGCGTCACTTGCAGTGACATCATCATGACGGTGATGTCACGTGCCGGCCACTCTAGGAGCTTCCGGGAAAACTCTATTGTTTTCCTGGGCGCTCTAGCAATTTGGGAGAGAAAACTCTATAGTACCTAATGTACCATAGAGTTTTCCCTCCCAGGGTCAAGCATGGTGAAATTTCATTGATAATTGATTGTTTAAGGGTCCTGCCTAACCTGGTCTGTGAAGTATCATGGAGGATCCAACTTTGCTAGCTTGTTATTCTTTCCCTTCCCCTCGCCTTGCTTTATGGCTCATAATTAGAAGTAGTGAGAATTGAAACCAAGTAATCAGCACCTTCCCATACATTCCTGTAAGGGAGTAAGAGACATCTGGGGAAAGCAAGGACGCTGTCCTGATAACGCTATGGGAATGTGGACATTTATGATAGTTTATGTGTGAATGTTACCCCGCAACCCCATCCCTTGGAATCCCTTTGAAGTAGGTTTTAAAAGCATTGTATCTATGTGTATTCACCATTACTCTCAAGAACCTGTTACCAAAGTATCGGTCTATAAATAAATGTAGTCTTTGTGTCAACTTCGACTCGTCATTGAACCCGCATGCTTGACGCCCAGATTGCTAGAGCATCTGGGAAAATCATAGTATCCCAGAAGCTCCTTGAGTGGCTGGCTCGCGATGTCACCAGCACAACGATGCCACTTGCGATTGACATCATCGCACCCCACGTGCAGAGGGTGCGCAAAAACAGTCCCCTGCCAGAGGCTGTGGGGGTCTTGGCAACCCTATGAGAAGGGGTGTACACAAAGACAAAAAGTTATAATTTTAGATCTGGGCTTGGAGGAGGGATTTTTTTACCATGATCGTTTATTGGGGTGATAAGACATTACTGGTTCAGAATTCAAATCCATGGGGTTCCAGAATTCAAGGCCATTATTCTTAGTGGGCAATGTATATAAGGGTCTTCCGAAGCTGTTCCTGAAGCTAACGGCACCAAATTTGCACAGAGAACACGGTCTTTCCTGTAATCTTAAGACTTCTTAATTTTCAAGTGGATTGAATGAAGGGCTTTGATTTTACAGTCCCCTAAAGGAGGCAGCTCTCTGAATAGTCACACTTCTCTCCGGGGATTCCTAAAACGTCAGTCAAGCAACAGCCCAACAGGAGAGCTCCAGCCGGCCACGGCATTTTAAAAAAAAACTGCCTGCCTTTTCCTACTCTTACCTTTCTACTGCAAACTGCATTTGCCACCTTTCCTTGTTGCAGCCTGTCTGTTTCTTTTGACAAAGTGCCTATGGCCTCCTTTGTAAACTCCCATCTCTTTCAGTTGGTCTCCCTTTATTTCCAAAGGGAGTAGAGTTGCCATTTAATTATGGTTGTCAACGTGGACTTTTGTTTCAAATATATTGATTAAGTCTGAAGCAGTTTTATACTTAAAAAGCATGTAAATGTTTTTAAAAGTATTTTAAAAATCTGGTAGTTGACAAACAGCCTATTCAAGATCCCCTGGGCTCCGGATTAGAGTGATAAGCAGTTATAAATATTGGGGTCGGCGGGGGGCGGGGGTCGAGGGGAAGCACGTTTCCTTTTTTGGTCCATTTCCGAAAGGGAGGCTTCTAAAGGGAAGGGGGCTTTGTCAATTTCACCTCCCCCTCCCCTCTTTTTCCAAGGAGTGTCTGGAAGATTTCTGGAAGGAGGGGGGGAAAGTCTAGAAGGAGGAGGAGGAAGAAGAAGAAGAAGAAGAGAAGGAAGAGGAGGAATAAGAAGAAGAGGGAGGAGGAGGAAGAAGAGGTGGAGAGATTGGATTTATACCCCACCCTTTGCTCAGAGTCTCAGAGCGGCTTACTTTCCCTTCCCCTCCCCACAATACACACCTTGTGAAGTACGTGGGGCTGAGAGAGTTCTTTCAAGAACTTTTCTTGAGAGTTCAACTCTGAGAGACTGAACCAAGATCACCCAGCATGGAATCAAACTCAGTCGGAGTAGGGTTGCCATTTAATTGCATCTTATGGTTGCCAACGTGGACTTTTGTGTCAAATATATTGATTAAGCCTGAAGCAGTTTTATATTTTAAAAGCATGCAAATGTATTAAAAAGTCTGGTAGTTGACAAAGTAGCCTATTCGTATCACAGACATGTTGTATGCTTTTTGGATATATCCTCGCTGGGATCCCCTTGTTGATTATGCTAATCCCCAGGTGAGGGCAGGGGATCCCCCAGTTTTGAAGCCTTTCCCCCGCTTTAGGGTCATCAGAAAGTGGGAAGGGGGAGGGAAATGCCTGCTGGGCACTCCATTATTCCCTATGGAGAATGATTCCCATAGGAAATAATGGGGAATTGATCTGCTGGTATCTGGGGAGGCTAGTTTTTGAGGTAGAGGCACCAATGTTTGAGCACAGCATCCAGTGCCTTTCATCAAAACACCCCCCAAGTTTAAAAAAATTAGACTAGGAGGTCCAATTCTATGAGCCCCCCAAAAAGGTGTCCCTATCCTTCATTGTTTCCAAAGGAGGGAAGGCATTTGGTGTGCAGTCCCTTTAAATGTGATGGCCAAAACTCCCTTTGGAGTTTCAATGATGCTTGCCACAACGTTGTTCTTGACTCCACCCCCAATGTCTCCTGGCTCCACCCCCAAAGTCCCCAGATATTTCTTGAATTGGACTTTGCAACCCTACATGGGAGTGTTTTCACGGGGACTGGAGGGGCTGTTCGTCAACTAAACAATGTCAAGATGGCTGCAAAGTGAGTGCTGCCAGTCATGTAAAGCAGGGGTGGCCAACGGTAGCCCTCCAGATGTTTTTTTGCCTACAACTCCCATCAGCCCCAGCCATTGGCCATGCTGGCTGGGGCTGATGGGAGTTGTAGGCAAAAAAACATCTGGAGAGCTACCGTTGGCCACCCCTGATGTAAAGAATCATTAGGTTGAAGGCAAATTGGGCCAAGGGGATGAATTCTGTGAGCCCCCAAATGAGGTGCTCCCTCTCATCATAATTGCATTTTCATTATTCCCGGGGGGGGGGGCTTTAAGGAGGGCAGCAATGGCTGTTTTTCAACCAAACGACACTAAAATTGTGGCGGTGAGTGCTGCGTCTCCTCTAGAGAAACTCCAACTTTCAAACAAATTGGGGCAACAGGATGAATTCAACGAGCCCCTGGAAAAAGTGCTCACCTGATCTCATCAGACCTCAGAAGCGAAGCAGGGTCAGACCTGGTTAGTACTTGGATGGGAGACCACCAAGGAGATCCAGTGTCCCTACTCAGAGGCAGGCAACAGCAAACCACCTTCGGATGTCTCTTGCCTCGAAAAACTTTATGGATCCACCGTAAGTTGGCTGCGACTTACAACACTTTCTACCACCAACAACAACTGTGCTCAGGGTTGTGCTTTGTGTGGGGCTTTGCACAAGTCACTTTCTCCCTATCCTACCCGACAGGGAAAAGAACGGAGGAAAGGGAACCGTGTACCTCTTCCTGCATGAAGAAGAGGAAGGAGGAGGAAGCAGAAATGGAGGGGGAGGAAGGAGGAGGAGGAAGCAGAAGAAGAGGAAGGAGGAAGAAGAAGAAGCAGGAGGAGGAAGAAGAGGAGGAGAGATTGGATTTATACCCCACCCTTCACTCAGAGCGGCTTACTTTCCCTTCTCCTCCCCACAATACACACCCTGTGAAGTACATGGGGCTGAGAGAGTTCTTTCAAGAACTGCTCTTGAGAGTTCAACTCTGAGAGACTGAACCAAGCTCACCCAGCAACTACATGCGGAGGGGCATGGGATCAAATTCAGTTCTCTAGATTAGAGTCCACCGCTCTTAGCCACTACACCAAACTGGTTCTTTGAGAAGAACAGGATACAAATGTCATGGATAAAATTCTGCTTCTTTCCTGTCGTTGGACCATCTGTGATCGATCGATGAGAGATACACCGTGCCTGAGGTGGCACTCTTTCTTCCTCCTTAACACTTTGCATGCATGAGGAGCTGCCGGGCGTAGAACCAGGAGTCTGTACTGCTGCCCCCTGTGGTGAACCACCAGCATTGCAAGTGAGAGTCTTCCCAGGGAGTGCAGCATTCCTAGACTCTTCGGGATAAATATCCTCCACCCAGGCTGGCTGGCTCTCCCCTAACATGGAAGGATTCTATGTCACACTAGGACTTTGCTTGGGAAATAACAGAAATTGAAGATGGGCTAAAAACGGAAGCACACTAAGGACATCCCAGGGATCTATCGCGCTAGGCAGCATTCCAAAAGCGAGACTTGGTAGGCTGGTATTTCGTGATATAGACCAGGGTCACATTGCCTGCATTTTTACAATTCTAACATGTCAACATGTCACGTCAGTCATCTGCCAGCCAAGAGTTTACAGCTCATTTAAACAGTGTGCTGAATAACTAGATGCACCCACAGTTGAGCCTCCATAAGCAAGTAATCCAGAAGATTATGCTTCTGGTGACCAGCTTTTCTTCCATAGCGTGGTGTGCACTGGCCTGTTCGGATCAGGGTTGGATTAGCAGTTAGGCAAAGAAGGCACTGATCTATGGGGCCCCGCGCATTTAGGGGCCCTGGACCAGCTCCCGTCCATTCCCCCCCCCCCCGGCTTGCAGCCCTCCCAGTCAGTCTGCACACCCAGCCAGCAACTGAGCCGCTCTATGGCCGACTCACCTGGTGTGGCTGCTGGCTTTGTCTCCAGGTTTGCCTCTCTCTGCTTCTCCCCCACAGCCTTGTTAAAGGGGCTTTTGAGAAGGTGCCTGCAGGCTGCAGCAGGAGCTGGAGGGTGGGTGCTCCAACTCTGAGATAATTTGCCAGGGGGCCTCCAAGAATCTGACTGCCTAGGGGCCTGCCCAGAGTTTAATTCGGCACTGGTTCGGATCACCATGTAGATAGCTTTTCATACAGTGAGGATGAGGATGGTGAGATCCCCCACATCTCAGACTCTGGTGCCAATAAGATATTCCTTTTAGTCCAACTCTGGCTGATTCCATGGGTAAGCGTGGAATTCTGGGATCTCCAACCACAGGTCAAGAACAGCCATTTTAAGTATTATTCTACTCTGTAGGGCCCAAGTCCCCAGCATGTGTCCATGGGGGCCTTGGTGCCCACCATAACCTTCCCAAGTGCCCACCAAGTGTTTTTTTAGAAAGTGGGTGTGGCCAAGTGGAGCTCCTGCACAGCAGGGCTTCTGATTGGCCACTGGAGTTCTGATTAGTTGTGTGGATTAAAGCAGGGCACTTTTTTTTTGTAGCAGGAACTTTTTTGCATATGCCCCCCCCCCCGATGTAGCCAAACCTCCAAGAGCTTAGAGGGCTCTTCGTACAGGGCCTACTGTAAACTCCAGGAGGATTGGCCACATCAGGGGTGTGTGGCCTAATATGCAAAGGTGTTCCTGTTACAAAAAAAAAAAAGCTCTTGATTAAAATATTATTTTAGTAGCAGCTGCCATCCTAGTCTCTCCTGTTTTCCCAGGGTATTTTAAAAATGACTCCTCATGTCCATTTCATTTGATTTCCTGTCTCTGTGTTTGTGCCCCAACTCCTGCAGGGACCACTTTGCAGTTGCACCCACTACCCCATGTAAGAATTCACAGCTCCGCACTGGTGCAACCAACTACCAGATGAAGTGCAAGCCCTGCGGAGTCTTGATCAATTCCGTAGGCCCTGCAAAACTACCCTTTTCCAACTGGCCTTCACTTAATGTGGATTTTAGTCTACTATATATATGGCCATCATAAACTACCGAGGAGAACACTTAGAATATAGCACTGTAAATGCTAGTTTTAATTTTGATGGTTTAAATTATAATTAGCAAATTATATATATTGTACTGAGATAATGTTTTATATTGTAATTTTGTATTTGTTATATGTTGTGAGCCGCCCTGAGCCTGCTTCGGTGAGGAGGGCGGGATATAAATAAAATATTATTATTATTATTATTATTATCAAAGAAGTTGGGAGCCCCGGTGTAGGGAGAGCCAGTTTGGTGTAGTGTTTAAGTGCGCGGACTCTTTTCTGGGAGAACCGGGTTTGATTCTCCACTCCTCCACTTGCAGCTGCTAGAGTGGCCTTGGGTCAGCCATAGCTCTGGCAGAGGTTGTCCTGTGAAAGGGCACCCTCTCCAGCCCACCCACCTCACAGGGTGTCTGTTGTGGGGGAGGAAGGGAAAGGAGATTGTGAGCCGCTCTGAGACTCTTCGGAGTGGAGGGCGGGATATAAATCCAATATCTTCATCTACCTCTCAGGGTGTCTGTTGTGGGGGAGGAAGGGAAAGGAGATTGTGAGCCGCTCTGAGACTCTTCGGAGTGGAGGGCGGGATATAAATCCAATATCTTCATCTACCTCACAGGGTGTCTGTTGTGGGGGAGGAAGGGAAAGGAGATTGTGAGCCGCTCTGAGACTCTTCGGAGTGGAGGGCGGGATATAAATCCAATATCTTCATCTACCTCTCAGGGTGTCTGTTGTGGGGGAGGAAGGGAAAGGAGATTGTGAGCCGCTCTGAGACTCTTCGGAGTGGAGGGCGGGATATAAATCCAATATCTTCATCTACCTCTCAGGGTGTCTGTTGTGGGGGAGGAAGGGAAAGGAGATTGTGAGCCGCTCTGAGACTCTTCGGAGTGGAGGGCGGGATATAAATCCAATATCTTCATCTACCTCACAGGGTGTCTGTTGTGGGGGAGGAAGGGAAAGGAGATTGTGAGCCGCTCTGAGACTCTTCGGAGGGGAGGGCGGGATATAAATCCAATATCTTCATCTACCTCTCAGGGTGTCTGTTGTGGGGGAGGAAGGGAAAGGAGATTGTGAGCCGCTCTGAGACTCTTCGGAGTGGAGGGCGGGATATAAATCCAATATCTTCATCTACCTCTCAGGGTGTCTGTTGTGGGGGAGGAAGGGAAAGGAGATTGTGAGCCGCTCTGAGACTCTTCGGAGGGGAGGGCGGGATATAAATCCAATATCTTCATCTACCTCACAGGGTGTCTGTTGTGGGGGAGGAAGGGAAAGGAGATTGTGAGCCGCTCTGAGACTCTTCGGAGGGGAGGGCGGGATATAAATCCAATATCTTCATCTACCTCTCAGGGTGTCTGTTGTGGGGGAGGAAGGGAAAGGAGATTGTGAGCCGCTCTGAGACTCTTCGGAGTGGAGGGCGGGATATAAATCCAATATCTTCATCTACCTCTCAGGGTGTCTGTTGTGGGGGAGGAAGGGAAAGGAGATTGTGAGCCCCTCTGAGACTCTTCGGAGGGGAGGGCGGGATATAAATCCAATATCTTCATCTACCTCACAGGGTGTCTGTTGTGGGGGAGGAAGGTAAAGGAGATTGTGAGCCGCTCTGAGACTCTTCGGAGTGGAGGGCGGGATATAAATCCAATATCTTCTTCTTCTTTGTCTTCATATTAGAGACCTGTGCCTTTTGTAACTACTTGGACATAGATGGCTAGATATCACACCTGTTTTTAGTAAATATCGGTACACTGGACCAAGTCTTCCTCTAGAAGACACTGAAGAGTCCTTTTCCTATAAACCCTGCACTATAAGCACGTACACACAATGAAAACAGTTAATATGGAGTTTGCAAAGTTCTGAAGTTAACTAGACAGTTAACTAGGCTTTAGTTAACCAGTAGGGGGAGACTTAAGACAATTCAGCATGTGGACATTTAAGATTGGCTTGGTTCAGTCATACATTTTCGAAATAAAGCACTGTTTACATTATTAGCAAACAGATGGTAGAGATTATTAGATAAATGCCGTGACGTGGCATCTTACCACCCTGGGCTCACAATTAATGCTGAAGCTTCAATACCATGGTTTTTTCTCAGTTCTGCTTGTCTTCATGACAAAGGAATATCATACGGTCAGTGGACCCATAGATTCACAAGGTCAGGTGTGCTCAGAAAGCATCAGATGGGGCATGCTTTGGTTGCAGTCAAGAGGTAGGAAGGGGTGTAAGGAAGGAACAGGAAGTTGTTTTAGGCAGAGCTTTTTTTGTAGCAGGAACTCCTTTGCATATTAGGCTACACCCCCTGATGAAGCCAATCCTCCTGGAGCTTACAGTAGGCCTTGTACTAAGAGCCCTGTAAGCTCTTGGAGGATTGGCTATATCAGGGGTGTGTGGCCTAATATGCAAAGGAGTTCCTGCTACAAAAAAAAAGCTCTGGGGACAGGGCGAAGTTACAAACTTTGACACCTGGACTTAAGCCATCCATTAAGGGACAGAAAGCAGGGAGATCAATCAGTTTTCCTTTTATGAAGCCCTTCCTAAAGCCTTAGCAAGACACATACAGGCCTTTGACTGGGGTAGGGTTGCCAAGTCCAATTTAAGAAATATCTGGGGACTTTGGGGGTGGAGCCAGGAGACTTTGGGGTTGGAGCCAAGATCAAGGCTGTGACAAGCATAATTGAACTCCAAAGGGAGTTCTGGCCATCACATTGAAAGGGCCATCACCTTTTCAGTGCCTTCCTTTCATAGGAAATAATGGATAGGGGCACCTTCTTTTGGGGCTCATAGAATTGGACCCCCTGGTCTAATCGTTTTGAAACTTGGGGGATATTTTGGGGAGAGGCACTAGATGCTGTACTGAAAATTTGGTGCCTCTACCTCAAAACACAGCTCCCCCAGAGCCCTGGATACCCGTGGATCAATTCTCCATTATTTTCTATGGGAATAAATCTCCATAGGGAATAACAGAGTTCCCAGCAGACATTTCCCTCCCCTCCCCCCGCTTTCTGATGACCTTGAAGCGGGGGGGAGGGCCTCCAAACCGGGGGATCCCCTGCCCCCACCTGGGGATTATACAACACACAGAGAGTAACACGGCAAAAGGACAAAAAATTAAAGGTACATAACCCACCGTGAAAAACAGCTTCTATTATTGAATTATACAAAGTCAACAAAAATAAACCTACTCATATAAATTCCACCATCATAAATTACAAAACAACCATAACTTTTAGTCCTTGACGAAAAAGGAAGCATCAGCACCAAGAGTCCTTCTTTTCATCCTGTGGTAAAACTTCCCATCTCATCCCATGAAATCCCGGTGTAGTACTCCAGATGTTTAATGTTTGTCAAAAAATGCAGCCAGCAATCCAAGTTTCCAAGGACAAGGTCGTACTGAACCCTTGTTTCGCGTGAGCTACTTCAAGCTGCAATAATCCTCTTAGTACTGTAGGTGTTCGTTTAAACATGCTGGCTGTTTGGCTTAATACTTAAGAGAAATTGCTAAAAGGATTATTGCAGCTTGAAGAGGCTCACTGCAGATTGAAGAAGCTCACGCGAAACAAGGGTTCCGTACGACCTTGTCCTTCGAAACTTGGATTATTGGCTGCATTTTTTGACAAACATTAAACATCTGGAGTACTACACCGGGATTTCATGGAATGAGATGGGAAGTTTTACCACAGGATGAAAAGAAGGACTCTTGGTGCTAATGCTTCCTTTTTCATTAAGGACTAAAAGTTATGGTTGTTTTGTAATTTATGATGGTGGAATTTATATGAGTAGGTTTATTTTTGTTGACTTCGTATAATTCAATAATAGAAGCTGGTTTTCACGGTGGGTGAAGTACCTTTATTTTTTTTCCCCACCTGGGGATTGGCAGCCCTTTGAATACTGGGGCTATGGGCCATCCAAGCTACATTAAACTGGCCTCCCTTGCTGGAGCATGCCGAAGTCTATTGAGAGTGTGCCGGAGTACACCATCCAACGGTCCATTTAGAACATAACATCATCTGATTTTATTGGTCAGCTGGAAATTGTACTCATGTGAACTACTTTGTCTCCTGCTCTGTAATCACGAGGTTAGCTGTTTTGATTGCGCTGATTTTATCAGTTTTAATCTTATTGTTTTTATTGTTTGACTATGCTTGGTGGCTTCCTCAAGTTAGGCCACCAAAACTGTAGAAGAACAGTCTCCCCTGGGAGATTTGTCTGTCTCCCTTTCTTGGTGCTAAACGATGACATCACCTGGAAGTGACATCATTGCACAAAGCACATTGCAGGGGGGTGCTCTAGCACTTTGGGAAGAAAACTCTATGGTTACCATAGAGTTTCTCCCCCCCAAAATGCTAGAGCGCCACCCCCACATATGCCCAACATGATAACCAGGCCTCGTTTTGGGCAGGAGCTCACAGGAGCGGAGATCTAGAACCTCTACATTTTATTGTACTATTCCTTTCTAATATTTTTCCCCATGAAAAGTGGGGAAATAACCAAAACATATCAAGCAGACAGATGGAAATCTTCCTCATGCCATACAGAAGAGAAAGTAATTTTAAAAGTATGATGGGAGAAAGGCTTTATTATGACAATCAGGGGTGGAATTCTAGCAAGAGCTCCTTTGCATATTATTCCACAAACCACTGGTGTAGCCAATCCTCCAAGAGCTTACAAGGCTCTTTTTTGTAAGCCCTTGGAGGATTGGCTACATCAGGGGTGTGTGGCCTAATATGCAAAGAAGTTCCTGCTACAAAAAAGCCCTGGAAACTGCAATAAGTACAAAATGCAGCAGTCAGAGACTTTACTGGCATTTACTGTTCTCAAATTAAGCCGGTGTTATATTCCCTTTCTGTTTGTTTCCAGGTTAAAGAGAAATCCACAAACATCAATGCTGTAAATTGTTCATGAGAAATGAGAAAGAACAGGATTCTGGAGGATAACCGAATCTGGTCAATCCAACAGACGGTGTTCCCATAACTACTTTGAGGCTGCAATCCTAAAAACAGGGCTTTTTTTTGTAGCAGGAACTCCTTTGCATGTTAGGCCACACACCCCTGATGTAGCCAATCCTCCTGGAGCTTACAGTAGGCCCTGTAAGAAGAACCCTGTAAGCTCTTGGAGGATTGGCTACATCAGGGGTGTGTGGCCTAATATGCAAAGGAGCTCCTGCTAGAATTCCACCCTGATGTCAATTCTAATAAGAGAAGCATTTTAAGATGGATGCTGAGCAGATATAATTGAGTACACCTTCCGGTGATGTCAGGGACAGGTGGCATATGCGAATGAGTTGTGCTCATGAGCTCCAGCACCTCTTTTCTACAAAATGATCCCTGGTGATAAAATCACTTCCTGGTGACATCATTGTGTCAGGAACATCATGGCTCACCAGTGCTTTTGGGGGGGCAGGGCTCCCCTGCTGGCCAGTTCTGTGGCAACAGGTTGGAGGCCCCAAAAATGGGGGAAACCCTGACACCAGTGGGAAGCTTGGAGCCCTACTTCATGTCATCCCTTAGAGCAGGGGTGGAATTCTAGCAGGAGCTCCTTTGCATATTAGGTCACACAACCCTGATGCAGCCAAGCCTCCAAGAACTTGCAAGGCTCTTTCACAGAATCATAGAGTTGGAAGGGACCTCCGGGGTCATCTAGTCCAACCCCCTGCACAATGCAGGAAACTCACAAACACCTCCCCCTAAATTCACAGGATCTTCATTGCTGTCAGATGGCCATCCAGCCTCTGTTTAAAAACCTCCAAGGAAGGAGAGCCCACCACCTCCCAAGGAAGCCTGTGCTACTGAGGAACGGCTCTAATGGTCAGGAAGTTCTTCCTAATGTTGAGCCAGAAACTCTTTTGATTTAATTTCAACCCAGTGGTTCTGGTCCAACTTTCTGGGGCCACAGAAAACAATTCCACACCATCCTCTATAGGACAGCCCTTCAAGTACTTGAAGATGATTATCCTATCACCTCTCAGCCGCCTCCTCTCCAGGCTAAACATGCCCAGCTCCTTCAACCTTTCTTCATAGGTCTTGTTTGTAAGCTCTTGGAGGATTGGCTACATCAGGGGTATGTGGCCTAATATGCAAAGGAGCTCCTGCTAGAATTCCACCCCTGCCGTAGCAGCTGAAGATTTTTTGTCCTTTTTTTGGCACACCCCTAATAATGGTTACTGGCCCTCCTCCCCAATGTTGGTGTTATTTGTTCATTCATCCATCCATCCATCCATCCATCCATCCATCCATCCATTCATTCATTTACCTTAGATTTATATGCCGCCCTCTCCGCAAGCGGACTCAGGGTGGCTAACAGTCATGTTAAAAACAACAATTTCAGTTACAATTTTAAAATGATTAAAAAAATGAATAATAACAATTTAAAGATCAATATTAGCTGTTATACCAGAATTTTGACATAGGCGGATCGGAGCATTATTTTTTTTTAACGTATGATAAGTTTATTTCAAAAATTCCAAGTTATGCAGAACTTCGTTGGATGAAGGAGTATCAAGTAGATTAATTCCACACATAACAAAATCCTACTGTGCATAAAGTACTATTGTATATATAACTTTGTAGAACATCTTCTTTAGCATTTAAGAGAATGCCTAGTTCGCCAATCAGTCAATCAATCAATGCATATATAAATAAACATCTTATTGATAAATTAACTGATAATTGGGTTGGAATTTTTAATTCTTAAGCTAAGAATAATGCCTTGCTCCATCCCAAGCCAAACATTGATTGTTCTTCTGATTATCTGTTAGTGGTCCTTCTGATGGTATTGCTCAGCAGCTTAGAGTGACAGCCTTCTCCCACTTAGTTATTATAGGCCTGTAGAAAAAAAAAATCAATTTTATTGGCCCTGTGGAATTGGGAGAGATCCCAATGGCATCATTTTAAACGTTATCTGAGAACCAGTTTGGTGTAGTGGTTAAGTGTGCGGACTCTTATCTGGGAGAACCGGGTTTGACTTCCCACTCCTCCACTTGTAGCTGCTCTTGGGTCAGCCATAGCTCTGGCAGAGGTTGTCCTTGAAAGGGCAGCTGCTGTGAGAGTCTTCTCAACCCCACCCACCTCACAGGGTGTCTGTTATATGTGTGTGGGGGGGGGCCTTGATCCCATAGGAAGATGGCTCATTTTCCACTTTGGTCTTCATAGCCAGATAGAGGCATTCTTCAATTTTTAAAAATATATATTTCCTTGCTGTCTCGCGGTTGCCTTAAAGGACGACGCAAATGATAGTCTTCCTAGTGAGTTGTTTCAGATCGAGAGAGATACGGGAGGCGAGTTTGCACAAAGCGTTCTTTAATTTAAATTTGGGAAGATTGACTGCTACCAGCCGGAGCCAGGAGAAAAGAGTTTAATGAGTGTTGTTTAACTAATTGCCAATTATCTTTGAGCAGAGTGGTAATTTCCAGCAGCTGCGTAAAAAAAGCAAGTTTGGATTCAATTTATATTTTGGTGTTGCCAAGCGGAGGAGATAGCAACATGTGGGTGTATGCTGGCTCCTTCCCGGTGATCCTTTCGAAAGATTGCACAGCACTTTGAGAAGGAGGTGGGGACTACGAAAATTGATGCTTGTGTGTTTTTATTTCTCTGGAGCCAGTGGGTGCAGTTCTCATGCTTTAAAAAGAGAGAGAGAGAGAGATTACAAGTGTCCTTAAATTCTGTTTTAGAAGTTACTGCATATATAACCATTTAAACAGCTGTTTATAAATTCTGTTTAAATGTTTACTTTCCCTAATTAAGGCTGCAACTCTGAAAACCTTTTCAGGGGGAGTAAGAGCCATTCAATAAAATGGAGTAGGCTTCTGACTGATACAGTTAAGTTTGAGTCCAGTAGTGTTTTAGACCAGTATGGTTTTTCAGGTATACGCAGGGCTTTTTTTGAGCAGGAATGCACAGGAACACAGTTCTGGCTGGCTTGGTGTAAGGGGGTGTGGCCTAATATGCAAATGTGTTCTGCTGGGCTTTTTCTACAAAAAAGCTCTGTGTGAAACAATAGTGACATCAAGGGGTGTGGCCTAATAAGCAAATGAGTTCTTGCTGGGCTTTTTCTACCAAAAAAAGCCCTGTGTGAAACAATGGTGATGTCAGGGGGTGTGGCCTAATAGGCAAATGAGCTGTGCTGGGATTTTTTGCCAAAAAAAGCCCTGTGTTATACAATGGTGATGTCAAGGGGTGTAGCCTAATAGGTAAATGAGTTCCTGCTGGGCTTTTTCTACAAAAATAAGCCCTGTGTGAAGCAATGGTGATGTCAGGGGGTGTGGCCTAATTGGCAAATGAGTTCTTGCTGGGCTTTTTCTACCAAAAAAAGCCCTGTGTGAAACAATGGTGATGTCAGGGGGTGTGGCCTAATAGGCAAATGAGTTCCTGGTGGGTTTTTTCCTGCCCAAAAAGCCCTGTGTTATACAATGGTGATGTCAGGGGGTGTGGCCTAATAGGCAAATGAGTTCCTGCTGGGCTTTTTCTACCCAAAAAAGCCCTGTGTGAAACAATGGTGATGTCAGGGTGTGTGGCCTAATAGGCAAATGAGTTCCTACTGGGGGGTTTCTGCCCAAAAAAGCCCTGTGTTATACAATGGTGATGTCAGGGGGTGGGGCCTAATAGGCAAATGAGTTCCTGCTGGGCTTTTTCTACAAAAAAAGTCCTGTGTGAAACAATGGTGATGTCAGGGGGTGTGGCCTAATAGGCAAATAGCCCTGGGTATAAGCTTCTGAGGTCGGTAAAATGAGTACCCAGCTTGCTGAGAGGAAAGTGTAGATGACTGGGGAAGGCAATGGCAAACCACTCAGTCAAAAGTCTACAGTGAAAATGTCATGATGCAACATCACCCCAGAGCCAGAAATGACTGGTGCTTGCACAGAGGACTACCTTTACCTTTTTTATAAGCTTTTAGGAGTCAAAGCTTCCTTTGTCAGATAGCAGAGCTTTGAGTCTTGAACACCTGGACCTTGCAAATCATGTTGGTTTCTAAGGTGTGCCTGGGCTGGATCAATTCACTCACCAGTCCACAACCACTGCTTGTAGATCCAGTTCCAGACTTTGCCTGCTTCTGCACTCCGGACCCTGACCAAGTGGTCATCCACAGCCTGTATAGTTGGGACTTCCACACACACACACAAAAAAAACCTTAATCCAAAGTGTCCAAAACAGAAGAGAAAAGACAGTGAAGATTAGAGGGACTCTCACCCATGCAAGATGTTGATACTCTAGAGCAGGGGTGGCCAAACTGTGGCTCAGGAGCCACATGTGGCTCTTTCACACATATCGTGTGGCTCCTGAAGCCCCCACTGCCCCATCAGCCGGCTTGGAGAAGACTTATCCAAGCCAGACCAGCGTGTGACTTGGAAAATGCATTTAAAGTTAAAGTTGCTTTCTTTCCATCTCTTCCCTCCCCGTCTATTTGCCTGCCTCCCTCCCTCCCTCCCTTCCTTGCGGCTCTCAAACATCTGGCATTCGTGTCTTGCGGCTCTCAAACATCTGAAGTTTATTCTATGTGACTCTTACATTAAGTGAGTTAGGCCGCCCCTGCTCCTGAGGTTGGCCCATTTCAGACCCGAGTAAACACACTAAGAATATACAAAAGGTTCTTCAAGTTACAGACCAGGCCAGGACTTAACAAAGCAAAGCTTGTTGAAATAACTGGATGTCCTTTTCGGACTATTCCAGTGAACGAAAAAGGACACCTTAACCTATTTCATCTACTCTGTGAAACAAAAAAAAAATGACAAGAACAAATCTGATCTAAAAAGGGATAGCGGTGTCCACTAAATAAGAAAACTTGAGACTTGCAGGCTTAAAGACTGTTTTGGAGGTACCGAAGCTTTCTTTATAACTGAGATTTAGAGAGGGAATCCTCTTAATTTTTCATCACTGCCAAGGTTGTGGGGGAGGGATTGCTCCAAAAATGATATTTCCGTGATAAGAGGATATTTTAAAGAAATACTACTGATGTTTCTAAGCCGCTACTAGACTCCAGTCTGACGTGGCTACCCTTGGAAACGCAAACAGGTGTCAAAGTTTAGGGAACCACACTCCTAAGCCCCTGGACAACAAGATCTCTTTGTTGAGCTTGAAGGTTCTAGGACTCTGTGCTCTGGCAGAGAAATTTTTGCTGTTCCTAATGATTTCTCACCTCCCCCCAACACACACTCACAGACACACACACACACACAAGCAAAACTATATTTTTGAAAGGAATGCAAAAGTGGCAGGAATTGGTTGTACATCCTCCCTCCCCCCCACCCCTACACAGAAATTCTGACATATTGTTCGTGCCGCGGGGTGTACCTGTCTGACTCGGGCATGCCGCGACAGTTCGCTTTCTTTCTGTTTTGTCTGTTCACATTTTCGACGAACTTTCCGTAACGATTGCACTGGGAGGTTTCCAAAGAGAACCTTCCCATCCGAGTTCATACACAACGCCAGGGTGGGATTTTTGTTGTTGTTGTCGCTGTTGTTAAGCGCATGAGAGGATTTGAGGGCCAATTTATTACTAAGTGTCCCTCCTGGCTGTGTCTGTAAGTCTCCCCGTGGAAAAGCCAAAACCTGCAGATCACTAGAAATGTTAATCTTCTTATACTTTCAGGTATCAGGTTCTCTTTGATGTTACCAAACATGTTGACTCCCATCTCGGTCGAGTGTGCAATCCAGACATAGTTAGCATTAATTATGTTTTGTCTACATCATTCACACCGAGTGACTAATGAGCTGAGTTTCCTTCCAAGCTTTTACTTCTTTGGAATGCTCGTGGTGTCCACTCAAAAGCAAATTGCTGCTTTCTTCCCATCGTAGATTTGAAGTGAGAATTG
Source organism: Heteronotia binoei (assembly GCF_032191835.1). NCBI lineage: Eukaryota > Metazoa > Chordata > Lepidosauria > Squamata > Gekkonidae > Heteronotia > Heteronotia binoei. The sequence continues at coordinate 60,260,046 of NC_083236.1, read as the reverse complement.
CTTTACATTTATTTATTTATTTTACACTATATTGAGACATACAACATACAACACCCCGTGTCACTTTTCTCCACACCTCGTGCATTTCGCCATTTGTAGACCTTTAGTTATCCTTCTCATATCCTAAATGCTATTTACAAAAGCTGACCACACTCGCTCGAATTTCGCCCCCTGTCCTTGTCGTACACAACATACTTTTTCATGACATGCCAGTTGTAACATTTCATCTTTCCATTGTAGCAAAGTGCCAGAAAAAGGGCCTTTCCATTGTCTTAAAATAATTCTTTTAGCTGTTATCATTGCCCGATATAACAACATTTTCTGTTCTCTTGTTAACCCCCACAGTGCCGGAACATAATTTAAAATATTGAGAATTGCTTTACATAACAGAAGACCATATTCAGATATTTTTAGCTGACTGTCTTGCATTCACGCTTACTTCTCGTGAAGTATTTGTAATGTGTTACTTCTCGTGAAGTATTTGTAATGTGTCATCGGTGGTATTCAGGATTTTTTTTGTAGCAGGAATTCCTTTGCATATTAGGCCACACCCCCTGATGTAGCCAATCCTCCCGGAGTTTACAGTAGACCCTGTAAGAAGAGCCCTGTAAGCTCTTGGAGGATTGGCTACATCAGGGGTGTGTGGCCTAATATGTAAAGGAGCTCCTGCTACAAAGAAGCCTTGGTGATATGTACTTGAACTGTTTCCTTTTTCCCTTTCAAATATATTTTATTACATTTAAATCATCAGATACAAAGGTCATACATTACTTGAACTGTTTCCTATCACTATTATGATGCATTTTGTTGCGGTCTTTTAATTGTCAGGTGCCTTGCTTGTCTTGATTGGGCAGAAAGGTGGGAACCAGGCCTCAGATTCAGCAGGAGCTCACAAGAGCACAGCTCCAGGACCTTTCTGAGCGTTCCCTCTCCTCCTCCCCACCTGCCTTGTCCATTGAATAGTAGCTGCAGCTGCATGATTTCCAGAACCGAGCATGTCTGTTTTCACAAACGGGAATGAGAATACTTTTCTCATTCTCTGCTCATTGTTGTGTCGCTATCCAGGAATTGCAATTGACACGAAAGCAGCACATACACTCCGAATGTAGCTGGTTTTAAACAATGCATGGCTTCCTGTGATGACCCTGGGGCGTATGCCAATAAATCGAAGATCATGTACCATGAGTAGCTACTTGGCCAGCTGCCTTGTTGAATTCCACCACCTGTGCAGAATATATTTTTTAAAAAGTGTTCCTTTACTATTGTACCCCTAGAAGCTCATTGATTCACGAATCTTGAGCAGCAGAAGACACTTATTTTTTTTCCTCTTTTTGGATGCAAGGGCTAAAAGAACCCAGAGAAATTTTGCAATTCCTGGAGTGATCTTAGGATCCTTATCACTGAGCAAAAGAGCCAGGGTTTCCGGGGTATGGAGGAACGATTGGTTGAATAAAGGCTTAATATAGTGATCCCTCATAGTCTCAAAAAATCTGCATTCCAGCAGAGCATGAAAGGATGTATCAATCCTGTTTGGTGTAGTGGTTAAGCGCGCAGACTCTTATCTGGGAGAACCAGGTTTGAGTCTCCACTCCTCCACTTGCACCTGCCTTGGGTCAGCCATAGCTTTGGCAGATGTCGTCCTTGAAAGGCTGCTTTGAGAGTCCTCTCAGCCCCACCTACCTCACAGAGTGTCTGTTGTGGAGGGGGGGAGGTAAAGGAGATTGTGACCGCTCTGAGACGCTGAGATTCAGAGTATAGGGTGGTATATAACTACAATATCTTCTTAAGGTCACCGAGGCAGATTCTATCAGTGCAGGGCAGTGGTGTCAAATGTATGGCTCACAAGCCAAATTGGGCCCCTGGAGAGCTTCTATCAGGCCCACTAGCAATTCGCTGTCGTCTGCTTCCTTCTCTCTCTCTTGCTTCCTTCTGCATCACAGCTTGTTTTGCTAGGCTTGCTCAACTAAGCTATAGAGCCATTTTCTCCATTGGCTGACCAGCACATGAAGCAACTTATGTACAAAAGCTCACAATCCTCAGCCATTCCGTGTTTTCCTCTGGGTCTTAAGCTCAAAACATTGACCATGAGATTTCTGTAATGAATGTCAATGAATCAAAAGTTAGTTTGCAACTTACAGTAGGGTGACCATAATGTCTGAAGGCCAGCCAGGGACACGTTGGGGGGGGGGAGGTAGGGGTGTGCGCGCGCCGCCGGAAACAGGAAGTGACGTCACTTCCGGTGACGTCATGCCACCACAGGAAACAGGAAGTGACATCACTTCCTGTGACATCATTTCCCCGTGTCACCTGCCGGAAATGGGAAGTGACATCACTTCCTGTGACATCATTTCCCCCAAATGACATCATTTCCCCCAAATGCCACTGCCGGAAACAGGAAGTGACTTCACAGCACTTCCTGTGACGTCCCCAAAAATCCCCCAAATATCACCGCCGGAAACAATTTTGTTCTGAAATCCTGTATATACTTCATCAGTATATGGGATAAGGCACTTTCTCAACTGTGCTGCATAATGCAGCCTATTTATTTTGTCCTGTTTGCTCTGTTGGCTCTATCTGCGCCACCTTCATCACTTTCGGGGTGTGGATCCCCCAGTGGGGTGGTCTCCCGACTCCCTCCGCCGGCTGTTTCTGATAGCCCTGCGCCCCCTCTTTCATTTGATATGTGTCCCGTGCGGGTGCCACCCTCCCGCCGGGAGATGCTGCAAAATGAGCCCCCTTGAGGCTTATGGCGGCAGGGCTCGGGGGAAGCGAGCTAGACTGCTGTTCTTTTGAGGGGTTATAGAGTGTTTCGAGCCCGTCCCTGTGGCATCGGTCCCATCATTGTGGGGCCCAGGGGGCCGGCGCAGCGGCACGCCGAAGCAGCCTGTCACTAATAACACAGGTTGAGATGCAGGACAGGAACCCGGAAGTGACCGACAGGCTGCTTCAGCGTGCCGCTGCGCCGGCCCCCTGGGCCCCACAACGATGGGACCGATGCCACAGGGACGGGCTCGAAACACTCTATAACCCCTCAAAGGCGGCGAGGGAGGGAGCGTCCCTGCGCGTATAGGCAGCCCGGGAGGCGGGATTGGGTGGCCAGAACCGGGACATTCCCGGGCTCCCGGGACGGTCTGGCCACCCTAACTTACAGATACACTCCTGAGCAACACCTGAACAGCATACTCAAGATTGCTACAGCACAGACATTGTCTCCAGATTTTGATGCAATAATTCAGAGCAAGAGGTGTCACTTATCAGAGACTGTTAAAAAAAACCCAAAATATTGCAAGAGCGCTACTCTTTTAAGCATGTTTTAAGTTTTTAAAAAAACCTTTCGTTGTGCTCATCTGTGTCCTTTATAAAATTTATATCTCAGCTACCAAACACTAAATTTTATGACACTTGTGGCCCAACCCAGCATGGTCTCATTTATGTCAGATCCATCCCTCATAGCAAATGAGTTAGATACCCTGGGCAAGCACCAGTCGTTTCTGACTCTGGGGTGACGTTGCTTTCACATTTTCATGGCAGACTTTTTTTATGGGGTGGTTTGCCATTGCCTTCCCCAGTCATCTACATTTCCCCCCCAGCAAACTAAGTACTCATATTACCGACCTCAGAAGGATGGAAGGCTGAGTCAACCTTGAGCCAGCTACCTGAACCCAGCTTCTGCCGGGATCAAACTCAGGTCATGAGCAGAGCTTGGATGACAGTACTGCAACTTTACCACTCTGTTACTACAGGGCCTTTACCTTTACTCCTGGTGTAGGGCCTATTCAAAAATATCCCTTTCAAAAGAAGAAGACTGCAGATTTATACCCCACCCTTCTTTCTGAATCAGAGACTCAAAGCAGCTTACAATCGCCTATATTTTCTCCCCCCACAACAGACACACTGTGAAGTAGATAGGGCTGAGAGAGCTCTCACAGCAGCTGTCCTTTCAAAGACAACTCTTGCGAGAGCTCTGGCTGACCTAAGGCCATTCCAGCAGCTGCAAGTGGAGGAGTGGGGAATCAAACCCGGTCCTCCCAGATAAGAGTCCGCACACTTAACCACTACACCAAATTGTAGGTATAATGTTCAAAAAAAGTCCCAAATACCATTTGCTTAATGTGTGAGCAAAACACGAACATGAGCATAAAAAGTGTTTGGTTCGATTTATTGAAAGAAATTGTCATTGATTGTCAAGAAATTGTCATTTATTGAAAGAATTGTCAAAGGTTCAATGCACACTAGAGAAGCCACACTGAAACCTGGATTTCCAAGGCAAAACAACAGGACAAGAGTTTTGAAATCATCCAAGAGTGGAACCAGTTCTTCTTGATCAAGGTTTGCTCAATTTGTTAATTTTACTATTCTGTCATTGAATTTTAAATGTGTACCGTTTTGCATTCTAAACCACCCCCTACCCGATAATTTTACTATACTGTCATTGGATCTTAAATTTGTACCAGTTTGCATTCTGAGCCACTGACTCCCAGCTATGTGTGGCTTTGCTCACTGTACCGAATTCCTCGTCTGATGAAGCGTGCTTAGAGAGCACACGAAAGCTTACGTTCTGGATAAAACTAAGTTGGTCTCAAAGGTGCCACTTGACTCCTATTTTGTTCAAAGGTAGAGAGTATTGGGTAAAGGTTTGGAAACAAGGAGTCAGTGGCGGTTTTCAAGTATTTTCAGACTTCAGAATGAAAAACAGCTCCTAAAGGTTGTTCTGCTGCTTTCCAGGCATTGCCAGGATGATGTAAACATTTATCTGGAATTGTAACTCAGTCCTAGGAACACTGTTTCATTCCCACCTTCATACAACCGTTTAGTGAAATAGAACCCTTAGGAACAAATCAGCCCTTTCCTCTGAAGTTGTTGACTCCAGAACCTTTCTTCTCAATTGCTGCTAATTAACCGGCAAGATGTAAATAGCAATAAATTATGCTCGGTTTCGAAGTTTTCCATTTAGCAGAGTATTATGTTGCAAATGATATAGTGCACACTTTGAGGACTCGTTAATTTGAATGCCGTAATGGATGAGAATTCCTAAAGGAGTTTTTTAAGGCCAGGTATATGAACAGCATTAGCTCGACAGTTAGATGATTAAGGCAGGAGACCTGCTGAGGCAGGCACGGCTTAGGGCTTGATTGATGACCGTAATTGATTGACATGCAAAGGTAAAATCAAGGGCGCCGATTTACGGTTTGGGTCAGTCATCTCCTGGCGATGCCCAGTTGGTAAGTCTTATTGCTATGCTGACAGGATCAGTTCTTGAAATGTCAAAATGGTTTTTTAATATAAAAGTGGTAAATTTTAACAGGGGTGAGTCTTAAATGCTTCATCTCGCAATCATACAGAAAGGGCGAGGGAATCTGATTTGACAATAACCAATATCAGGGGTTTTTTGTAACAGGAACTTTACATATTAGGCCACACACCCCTGATGTAGCCAATCCTTCTGGAGCTTCCAGTAGGCCCTGTACTTTGTTGTTGTTCAGTCGCACAGTCAAGTCCGACTCTTTGCAACCCCATGGACCAAGTCACGCCAAGCCCTCCTGACCTTCACCATCCTCTGAAGTTTGCTCAAATTCATGTTGGCTGTATCAGTAAGAGCCCCGTGGCACAGAGTGGTAAAGCTGCAGTACTGCAGTCCGAACTCTCTGCTCATGACCTGAGTTTGATTCCGGCAGAAGCTGGTTTCAGGTGGCTGACTCAGGTTGACTCAGCCTTCCATCCTTCCAAGGTCGGTAAAATGAATACCCAGCTTGCTGCGGGGAAAGTGTAGATGACTGGGGAAGGCAATGGCAAACTACCCCATAAAAAGTCTGCTGTGAAAACGTTGTGAAAGCAACGTCACCCCGGAGTCGGAAACAACTGGTGCTTGCACAGGGGCCTACCTTTACCTTTACCTATATCAGAAGTGCTGTCCAGCCATCTCATCTTTTGCCATCCCCTTCTTCTTTTGCCTTCTGCCTTCCCCAGCAACAGGATCTTCTCCAGGGAGTGCTCCTTTCTCATTTGGTGGCCAAAGTATTTGAGCTTCAGTTTCAGCATCTGACCTTCCAGGGAACAGTCAGGGTTGATTTCCCTTAGGACTGACTGATCTTCTTGCAGTCCAAAGGACTCTCAAGAGTCTTAGAGTCCTGTAATCTCTTGGAGGATTGGCTACATCAGAGGGGTGAGGCCTAATGTGTAAATGAGTTCCTGCTACAAAAAAAAAAAAGCCCTGACCAATATGAAAGTTTATTTTGGCTCGCCGAGAGTTCTAGTTGTCCCAGGTCCACTAGTGCCACTGGTGTGTGGGAGGCATCCCATAATCCCAGATCTTTTCCTTTGTTGGGGTAGATTACACTCCTTGAAAAAAATCCAGCCAGGTTTTTCATTCCGGTTCTTTTCCTGACTACATTCCCTAGCCCACTTAGCTTTTGTCAAAGTTAGGTCCCTTCACACCATAACCTATTTGAGTGATCAAAGGGAACCCTTTGATGCAACATATGCTGCTGTCTTTATTCAAACAACCTTGCATTTGCTGGCTCGCTTTGCATATCCAGAGCGCATATGATTTGTTGTTAACTCCCGCTTGAGAAATCCCTGAAGATCTGGGGGCAACGCAGGAAGAGAGCAGAGTTTGGGGAGGAGACAGAGCTCCGAGGAGACGCGATGCCATAGAGTCCAACCACCAAAGCTGCGCATTAAGATGGATGGAAGGCATTGCATGTCTCACGATAATTTTAATTCTTATTCTGTTCTGGATATGGCATGAAGTTCCAAGGTTGCGGTTTACAACTAAAGCGGGCTAGCTGATGTTTGATAAGTGAAAGTGAAATCAACCCTGACTGTTCCCTGGAAGGTCAGATGCTGAAGCTGAAGCGCAAATACTTTGGCCACCAAGTGAAAGTATCAATTGGATTAAATGACAGCGAGCGTTTTCGCACAGAGCTTACTCCGGAGCGACATCCCTCTTCACTGTGCAGCGTCTGCGTGGATTTCGCACCAACTGCTCCGCAGAACCAGAGAGAGCCGCGGCTTTTGCGTCGCTAACGTAAACTGGTTTTTAGCGGTTTACATTTGCGACGCAAAAGGCTTGGCACTTCGTGGTGAAGAGGGACATCGCTCCGGGGTAAGCTCTGTGCGAAAACGCCCTCTGTTGGAATAAAAAAGGTAAAGGTAGTCCCCTGTGCAAGTACCAGTCATTTTCGACTCTGGGGTGATATCGCATCACAATGTTTTCACAGCAGACTTATTGCCATTGCCTTCCCCAGTCGTCTACACTTTCCCCCCAGCAAGCTGGGTACTCATTTAACCGACCTTGGAAAGATGGAAGGCTGAGTCAACCCAGAGCTGGCTACCTGAACCCAGCTTCCACCAGGATCGAACTCAGGTCATGAGCAGAGCTTAGGACTGCAGTACTGCAGCTTTACCACTCTGAGCCATGGGGCTGCTTCTATTGCAATATAACCTTTAATATATGATTCCTGAAGAAGAGTGCTGGAAACGGCTGATAAACATGCACACTGTCAAATCGTATTGCAATTGGGACTGGTTGCTTCTTTAAAGAGAAACAGGAAGGGCGTTTTCGCACTTAGCTTAAGCCGGAGCGACGTCCCTCTTCACTGCGCAGCATCTGCACGGTTTTCGCACTAATTGCTGCGGAGCACCTGGAAGAGCCGCAAAGTCCCACGGCTTTTGCGGCGCAAATGTATACCGTTTTTTGGCGGTTTACATTTGCGCCGCAAAAGCCGCGGGACTTTGCGGCTCTTCCAGGTGCTCCGCAGCAATTAGTGCGAAAACCGTGCAGACGCTGCGCGGTGAAGAGGGATGTCGCTCCGGCTTAAGGTAAGTGCGAAAATGCCCGAAGAGTCGACGCGACATACTGTTGCACTATTGTATTGATTGAATTTTGTCTATTATTCCACATTTGTATTGAAGATGTATATGGTTTGCATCAGGGCTTTTTTTGTAGCAGGAACTCCTTTGCATATTAGGCTGCACCTCCCTAATGTAGACAATCCTACTGGAGCTAGGGTTGCCAAGTCCAATTCAAGAAATATCTGGGGACTTCGGGGGAGGAGCCAGGAGCAAGGATGTGACAAACATAATTGAACTCCCAAGGGAGTTCGGGCTGTCATATTGAAAGCCACCACACACCTTTTTAAATCCTTCCGTAGGAAATAATGAAGGATAGGGGCACCTTCTTTCGGGGCTCATATAATTGAACCCCCTAGTCCAATCTTTTTGAAACCTGTAGGATGTTTTGAAGAGAGGCACTGGATGCTATGCTGAAAATTTGGTGCCTCTGCCTCAAAAAACAAGCCCCCCCGCCAGAGCCTCAGGTACCCGCAGATCAATTCTCCATTATTTCCTATGGGAATAACTCTCCATAGGGAATAATAGTGTTCCCTCAGACATTTCCCTCCCCTCCCCCCGCTTTCTAATGACCCTGAAGCGGGGGGAGGGCCTCCAAACTGGGGGATCCCCTGCCACCGCCTGGGAATTGGCAACCCTAACCGGAGCTTACAGTACGCCCTGTAAGAAGAGCAGGGCCAGATAAACAATTAGGCCAAGAAGGCACTGGCCTATAGGCCCTCATGCCTTTAGGGGCCCCAGGCCAGCTACTCCCCCCCCCCCAGTTCTCCCCCTGCTTGCAGCCCTTCCGGTCTGCACACGCAGCCAGCAACTGAGCCCCTCTTTGCCTGACTTGCCCGGTGTGGCTGCTGCTGGCATCATTGCCAAGTTTGCGTTTCTCTACCTCTTCCCCGCAGTTTTGTCGAAGGGGCTTTTGAGAAGGCTGCAGCAGGGCCCACAGGTAGTGGGGCAGCCGCTCCAATCGAGATAATTTGCGAGGGGGTCCCTGAGATTTTGACTGCCTAGGCGCCTCCACAGGGTTCGATCCGGCGCTGAAAAAAAGAGCCCTGTAAACTCTTGGAGGATTGGCTACTTCGGGAGGGTGTGGACTAATATGCAAAGGAGTTCCTGCTACAAGAAAATCCCTGGTTTGCACGGTGCATTGTTTGTGTTTGATTTCCTCCAGGGGAGCTGATATCCACAATCTGGAGATCTGTGGAAATTCCAGGAGAACTCCGGGCATCAAGGGGTTTTGAGTCACCCTGCTTCCTTCTAGTCACATTCTAACTCGTTGGGCAACTTTGACCTGGCCCCTTCTGCTTCTCAGTTTCTCTTGCCAATGCTCTCCCTCTCTTCCACTGTGCGGCGAGAGAAAAAGATCTATGTTTCAACTGTGCCACAGTGAGAGGGAGACACTTAGAGCGGGGTCAAGGTCGAGAAGGTTGTTGGCATCGGGGGCCTGACACTCTGCTGCCAAAGCATCGCCTCGCACTCTCCCGCGGATGTATCTGATTGCAGCTCCCTGCCGTCGTTGTCCAAGAGACCGAGCAGGCAAAGAGGAAGGAGAGACAATAACAGCATGAAATATTGATAGGCTGGTACACCAAGCATCCCATAGACTCAGCCGAGGCTCTGGTTTCCCTCGGCTGCTGGGATGGAGAGGGATCGAACAGCCCTCGTTACAAATGGGGACGAAGTTAGAAGTGACACTTAGTTCTCCTTTTATTTCCTGTGGCCTCCCATTGTTTTAAAGTCTCCTCCCTCGTTGGTCTGTATCGTAGGGGAAGCCCCGAGACTGAGGGTTTTGTTTCTATTCTGAGAAGAAGGAGGAGGAGGAAGAGGTGATGATGGTGATGATGATGATGACGATAATATTGGAGTTATAGCCTGCCCCTCACTCTCCAGAATCTCAGAGTGGCTCACAATCAAAGTTCCTGCTAAGCTGCAGAGTCTTGTGAGCAAAAAATTCTACTTTGTGAGCTGCTGGCATTAAAGTTGTGAGCTACTGCATGAATTATTCTCTCTCTCTCCATCCCCAAATCCCCAGGAGTTTCCCAACTTGGATCTGGCAACCTTAGCCCCCCCCCCCCCCATCCCCCACTGGTTTGGTGTAGTGGTTAAGTGTGGGAGAACCGGGTTTGATTCTCTACTCCTCCACTTACAACTGCTGGAGTGGCCTTGGGTTAGCCAGAGCTCTCGCAGGAGTTGTCCTTGAAAGGGGGGCTTCTGGGAGAGCCCTCTCTGTCCCACCCACCTCACAGGGGGGGGTCTGTTGTGGAGGGAGAAGATGAAGGAGATTGTAAACCGCTCTGAGTCTCTGATTCAGAGAGAAAGGCAGGGTATAGATCTGCAATTCTTCTTCTTCTCTCTCTCTTTCAGCATTTGTGTGGGCAGACTGTCTTCGAACATGGAGGTTCCCCTTAGTCGCCAGGGCTAGTAGGCACTGATAGACTTCATAAATCTATCTAATCGCCTTCGAAAGCTGTTTCTTCCTGCGGCCATCCCAGCATCCTTTGCAGTGAATTCCACATTTTTAATCCCTCTCTGTGTAAAGTACTATTTCCTTTTGCATCCGGTACACACCTGCCCAGAACTGCAAATGCCACCGTCTCTGGCATTGTGTGCTTGCTGTCGAGCGGGGCGTTCCAATGACTGTTTTGAGAGAAGTCGAAGCTCCAGAGGAGGTGGTTTGTAGGCCTGTACACGTAGTCATCAACACTTGCGGTCAAGATTACATGCTATATTCCAAGGTGTTATTTATTTCCCTTTCGGGAAGGCTGATTTGAAACCGCTTTCATGTCACTGGAATAAAAGCTTATACCTCTATACTTAACCTGTCCAGAATGCAAAGAAAGCTTTTACCAAAGCTGGGAAAGGGTATAATCTATACTTTGCAAGGAAGCAGCCTGGCTCCATGATATATTTTTTTCTTCTGCGGAGAGCTTCATTGCTTTGCCGCAGTAGCTGTCCCTGTTGTCCGAAATAATTATGTCAGACCAGAACTAGAACAGATGCAATAATTTTAAGCTCTGGGTTTTTTTTTTTCAAGGCTCCCAAGTTATTAACAGGGAAAGAATATTTTGCACCTTTTCATGAAGCAGACCCTGAAATATATGAGAGACAATTAAAAGCTGATTGCCACACACATGCATGAAGAAGAAGAAAAGGAGGAGGAAGAAGAAGACGACTGCAGATTTATACCCTGCCCTTCTGTCTAAATCAAGAGTCTCAGAGCAGCTTACAATCTCCTTTGTCCCCTTCCCCTATAACAGGCACCCTGTGAGGTGGGTGGAGCTGAGAGGGCTCTCCCAGAAGCTGCCCTTTCAAGGACAACTCTTGCCAGAGCTATAGCTAAGCCAAGGCCGTTCCAGCAGCTGCAAATGGAGGAGTGGGGAATCAAACCTGGTTCTCCCAGATAAGAGTCCGCACACTTAGGAGAGCCAGTTTGGTGTAGTGGTTAAGTGGGCAGACTCTTATCTGGGAGAACCGGGTTTGATTCCCCACTCCTCCACCTGTACCTGCTGGAATGGCCTTGGGTTAGCCATAGCTCTGGCAAAGGTTGTCCTTGAAAGGGCAGCTGCTGGGAGAGCCCTCTCCAGCCCCACCCACCTCACAGGGGGTCTGTTGTGGGGGAGGAAGGGAAAGGAGATGGTGAGCCGCTCTGAGACTCTTTGGAGTGGAGGGCGGGATATAAATCCAATTTCTTCTTCTTCCAGAGTGGCTATTTCACCTCTGGAACAAGCAGCAAAATGGGCCTGATATTTATCACAACAGTCTTGTTGAGAAAGAGGTCTCCACTCTGATGACAAGCTGGTGCTGCTGGTGGAAGTTGCCTCTGGAAAGCTGCAGCTGACTTTGGTGACCCCAGAGGGTTTTCAGGACAAGAGGTGTTCAGAGGTGGCTGAGATCCTATCTATCAGGACTTCCTGGCTCACCCCTCAAAAAAGTGGCAGCACAGAATATGACAGAAAAAAACAACTACTGTGTGCAAAACACACAATAAAAATATGTATATATAAAGTCCCTCTTGTTTGGCTCTGTTTGTTTTCAATAATACCAAATACACAGTTTGCAGAAATATCTCACAAAAGGAAAGGATCCACAAAATTTCCAATGTCCAGAGGATACTCAGTCCTTCACACCTCTTGTTCAATTCTAGTGCCTATTGGAAATTTGATGAAGTGGTCTTCGTTGGAGAGCCAATTTGGTGTAGTGGTTAAATGTGCGGACTCTTATCTGGGAGAACCGGGTTTGATTCCCCACTCCTCCACCTGTACCTGCTGGAATGGCCTTGGGTCAGCCATAGCTCTGGCAGAAGTTGTCCCTGAAAGGGCAGCTGCTGGAAGAGCCCTCTCCAGCCCCGCCCACCTCACAGGGTGTCCTGTTGGTGGGGGGGGGAAGGTAAAGGAGATTGTGAGCCGCTCTGAGACTCTTCGGAGTGGAGGGCGGGATATAAATCCAATATCTTCATCTACCTCACAGGGTGTCTGTTGTAGGGGAGGAAGATAAAGGAGATTGTGAGCCGCTCTTAGACTCTTCGGAGTGGAGGGCGGGATATAAATCCAATATCTTCATCTACCTCACAGGGTGTCTGTTGTGGGGGAGGAAGGTAAAGGAGATTGTGAGCCGCTCTGAGACTCTTCGGAGTGGAGGGCGGGATATAAATCCAATATCTTCATCTACCTCACAGGGTGTCTGTTGTAGGGGAGGAAGATAAAGGAGATTGTGAGCCGCTCTGAGACTCTTCGGAGTGGAGGGCGGGATATAAACCCAATATCATCTTCTTAACCACTACCCCAAACTGGCTCTCTGTATTCCACTCAAACATGTGAATGGAAACACATTAAAAAAAAAAAAAACATTGCATTTACCTATTTGTTCAGAACGTATGCTTTCATACTCCTGCATACTTCTTCAGACAACGGAATGGGCTGCAGTGAGCAGAGCTACACAGAGCTGGTGGGCAGTGGTTTAGATAGCCTTTGCCGATTAAATGACAGAGGGACTCGCCTAAGTGATTTTCACCACCCTGTTTATTGAAATAGCACCAGGATGTTAATTTTAGGAAATTTTAAATTAGATTGTTTTAAAACTAGTTACTGTTTTTAAATACTTATTGTATAATTTATTGTATTTGATGTTGTTAGCCGCCCTGAGCCTGCCTCGGCGGGGAGGGCGGGATATAAATAAAATGTTCATTGATTGATTGACTGATTGATTGATTGAAAGCAAAGCGATGCAAAGTCAGGATCCAATGGCAAAATAGTAAAATAATCAAATTGGTCTGAATAGGATTTGTGTGGAAAATCAATAAAAGGCAAAAGCTGCCTGTTAATTGCTCTGTTGCTACAAGTCTGTGTGAACCAAAAGGATGTGTTTTTTTCCTTGTGATGTAATGTATGTTACATGTTTAAAAAAGTAAATTAGGTGGAAAGGAGGTGGAAAGGAGGAGGAGGAGGACATTGGATTTATACCCCACCCTTCCCTTGGAGTCTTAGAGTGGCTTATAATTTCCTTCCCTTCCTCTCCCCACAACAGACGCCCTATGAGGTAGGTGGGGCTAAGAGAACTCTTTTGAGAACTGCTCTTGAGAGGACAGCTAAGAAAGAACTTGTGACTGACTCAAAGTCACACCAGCAGGTGCATGTGGAGGAGTGGGTAATAAAACCCGCTTCTCCCAGATTAGAGTCCGTGCTCCTAACCACCACACCAAACTGGATCTCTTCATCATCATCACCACCACCATCTTCTTCTTCTACACCAGTTTGGTGTCGTGGTGCAGTGTGCAGACTCTTATCTGGGAGAACGAAGTTTGATTCCCCACTCCTCCATTTGCAGCTGCTGGAATGGCCTTGGGTTAGCCATGGCTCTCGCAGGAATTGTCCTTGAAAGGGCAGCTGCTATGAGAGCCCTCTCAGCCCCACCCACCTCACAGGTTGTCTGTTGTGAGGGGAGAAGATTAAGTAGATTGTAAGCCATTCTGAGACTGATTCAGAGAGAAGGGTGGGGTATAAATCTGCCGTCTTCTTCTTCTTTTTCTCCTTCTCCACCATCACCACCACCACCATCATCTTCAAATTCATAGCTTGGTCTAGTCTGATCTTTCCAGAACTTGGAACCTAAGCAGCGTCAACCCAGGTTAATCCTTGTATGGGAAGCCACGCAGGAAGTCCAGAAAAGAACAACTGTGTACAAAACACACAATAAAAATATGTATATATAGTCTCTCTTGTGTGTCTCTTTTTGTTTTCAATAATACCAAATACACAGTATAAAAAAAATATCTCGCAAAAGGAAAGGATCCACAAAACTTCCAGTGTCCAGAGGATACTCAGTCCTTCACACCTCTTGTTCAATTCTGTTCAAATCTCTTGTTCAAATTCAATTCCAATTCTGTTCTTTTCAAACCTCTTGTTCAAATTTCATACAAATCCAGGCTCCAATGGTGATGTTCCCTTTACATGACCGTCAACTTGGATCACGTTTCGCATGAAATGCTTCCTCAAAGAACCAATCTGCTCAATTTTTTTTTTCTTTTTGACGTCAACTAAGAAGATATTGGATTTATATCCCGCCCTCCACTCCGAAGAGTCTCAGAGCAGCTCACAATCTCCTTTACCTTCCTCCCCCACAACAGACACCCTGTGAGGTGGGTGGGGCTGAGAGGGGTCTCAAAGCAGCTGCCCTTTCAAGGACAACCTCTGCCAGAGCTATGGCTAACCCAAGGCCATTCCAGCAGGTGCAGGTGGAGGAGTGGGGAATCAAACCCGGTTCTCCCAAATAAGAGTCCGCACACTTAACCACTACACCAAACTGGCTCTCCAACTAAGACCACTTCATCAAATTTCCAATAGGCACTAGAATTGAACAAGAGGTGTGAAGGACTGAGTATCCTCTGGACATTGGAAATTTTGTGGATCCTTTCCTTTTGTGAGATATTTCTGCAAACTGTGTATTTGGTATTATTGAAAACAAACAGAGCCAAACAAGAGAGACTTTAAATATACATATTTTTATTGTGTGTTTTGCACACAGTTGTTGTTTTTTCTGTCATATTCTGTGCTGCCACTTTTTTGAGGGGTGAGCCAGGAAGTCCTGATAGATAGGATCTCAGCCACCTCTGAACACCTCTTGTCCTGAAAACCCTCTGGGGTCACCAAAGTCAGCTGCAGCTTTCCAGCGGCAACGTTCCACCAGCAGCACCAGCTTGTCATCGGAGTGGAGACCTCTTTCTCAACAAGACTGTTGTGATAAATATCAGCCCCATTTTGCTGCTTGTTCCAAAGGTGAAATAGCCACTCAAGAAGAAGAAGAAGAAGAAGAAGAAGAAGAAGAAGAAGAAGAAGAAGAAGAAGAAGAAGAAGAAGAAATTGGATTTATATCCCGCCCTCCACTTCGAAGAGTCTCAGAGCGGCTCACAATCTCCTTTATCTCCCTCCCCCACAACAGACACCCTGTGAGGTGGGTGGGGCTGAGAGGACTCTCACAGAAGCTGCCCTTTCAAGGACAACCTCTGCCAGAGCTATGGCTGACCCAAGGCCATTCCAGCAGGTGCAAGTGGAGGAGTGGGGAATCAAACCCGGTTCTCCCAGATAAGAGTCCACACACTTAACTACTACACCAAACTGGAAGATTTCACCGCTAACTCTCTCTCTCTTTTTCTTTTCTTTTTTTTAAAAAAAACCCTTCTCTGATCTGTTAATCATGCATCACAAATTGGCCTGGAAATCGTCTGCCTAGATATTGGACGGAGGCACCCGGAGGTTTTTTATGACAAACACACTTCAGGAGAGCTTTGGCGAGGGCTTTGAAAAGCAAACACTATTTTACTTGGGAAATATTAATAACCTTTATGACACCTGCCTTTTGATCTTAAGAGAATCATTAGACAGCTTCCACGGCTGAAGCCTTCGTGGTACCTTCGGAGCAACAAAAGAGATTAATAGATGATCAGAGAGTTTCCTCAGCAAGCCGAGCAGAGCAGCGGGCAGGGACCGAGGGCTGTTATTCGGGGCTGCGCACATA
Organism: Heteronotia binoei; assembly: GCF_032191835.1. Classification (NCBI taxonomy): domain Eukaryota; kingdom Metazoa; phylum Chordata; class Lepidosauria; order Squamata; family Gekkonidae; genus Heteronotia; species Heteronotia binoei. Next base: position 60,244,191 of record NC_083236.1, on the reverse strand, counting down.
GAGGGAATGGTTTCCTGAAATCGTCCATGTACTGGGGTCGCAGGGCAAGCCCTGAAGGAAAACAATGAGGCTACCTTGATACCACTAAACTGGGTTTGGGCAGTACCCAAAAAGGACCTACCTGCGGGTCACCAAGGATGCCTCCTTGAGTTTTCTGGTAGCATCAGGGCTTTTTTTGTAGCAGGAACTCCTTTGCATATTAGGCCACACATCCCTGAAGTAGCTAATCCTCCAAGAGCTTAGAGTAAGCTCTGTAAGAAGAGCCCTATAAACACTTGGAGGATTGGTTACCTCAGGGGTGTGTGGCCTAATATGCAAAGGAGTTCCTGCTACAAAAAAACACCCCTGAGATGATAGACGGACAGACAGACAGACAGACAGACAGACAGACAGACAGACAGACAGACAGACAGACAGACAGACAGATAGATAGATAGATAGATAGATAGATAGATAGATAGATAGATAGATAGATAGATAGATAGATAGATAGATAGATAGAACCTTTCTGAGGGTTCCCTCTCTTCCTCCCCACCTACCTTGTCCATTGACTAATAGGTGCAGCTGCATAATAATCCCTGGATTAGGAGAGCGGGCAGCCAACCAGCCACCAGGGGCTTTGCCACATCCCCAGCAGCCCTCATTAACCCCTGGAGAAGCCCACACCACCCTTTCTCCTCTTCTTATGTTATTTTGGGTGGCAAATGGCTTGCTGGCCTTTTGACTGTGTGGGGGGGAGCAGCTCAGGAGAGCCCCAGGCGAGTGAGGCCTGCTTGGGCTGACTGGATCTCTAGCCAGTCCAAGCAGGCCTTGCTCATCAGGGGCTCTCCTTTCTTGCATCGGGTTGCTTTTGGCTGGTGGGAGGTGGCGGCATATGCTAATATGTTATGCTAATGAGCTCCACCCCCTCTTTTTCTACAAAACAACCTCTACCAGGGCCCAAAATGGAGACCTCCTTCTGCTCACAAAGCCAGAGTTCCTCTGCAGAGCTGTGGATTTTGTGAGTCACAGCTCTTTCTCAGTGGGGGAAAAAAATGGGATCACCCTGTGCCCAAGGTCTGCAGAAGAGGAGCAGGCTACAACTGTAATAAACAAATTAAACATCCAGAGCAAACCTACAATTACCCGAGGGGGAGGAAGCGGAGTGAATTCCATAGTAGCTTTATTGTGTTCATAAAGCACAGCAAAAAAAGTGGGCAGAAAAATGTATCCAGTCCTCTTGCAAGGGAATAGCACAGGGATGGCCAAATTTGCTTAACGTAAGAGCCACATCGAATAAACATCAGATGTCTGAGAGCTGCAGGAGATGAACGTCAGATCTTTGAGAGTTGCAAAACAAGGAAGGAAGGAAGGAAGGAAGGAAGGAAGGAAGGAAGGAAGGAAGGAAGGAAGGAAGGAAGGAAGGAAAGGAGGGAGGGAGGGAGGGAGGGAAGGAAGGAGGGAAGGAAGGAAGGAGGGAGGAAGGAAGGAAGGAAGGAAGGAAGGAAGGAAGGAAGGAAGGAAGGAAGGAAGAAGGAAGGAAGGAAGGAAGGAAGGAAGGAAGGAGGGAGGGAGGGAGGGAGGACGGGAGGGAGGGAGGGAAGGAAGGAGGGAAGGAAGGAAGGAAGGAAAGGAGGGAGGAAGGAAGGAAGGGAGAGAGGGAAGGAAGGAGGGAAGGAAGGAAGGAGGGAGGGAGGGAGGGAGGAAGGGAGGGAGGGAGGGAGGGAAGGGAGGGAAGGGAGGGAAGAAAGGAAGGAAGGAAGGAAGGAAGGAAGGAAGGAAGGAAGGAAGGAAGGAAGGAAGGAAGGAAGGGAGGGAGGGAGGGAGGACGGGAGGGAGGACGGGAGGGAGGGAAGGAAGGAAGGAGGGAAGGAAGGAAGGAAGGAAGGAAGGCAAATAGATGGAGGGAAAGAGAGATAGATAGAAAGCAACTTTAAATTTAAATACATTTTCAAAGCTGCCCGCTGACTTAGCTTGGAAAAGTGATTTGAAGAGAGGAGCTGGCTGACAAGTCAGTAGGGGTTTTGAGAGCCACAGAATATGTGTGAAAAGCCACATGTGGCTCCCGTTGCAGTTGGGCCACCTTTGATCTATTAGGGCGACAACTTTTGCTGTGAGCCTAGCAAGACAAATCCTGACCTACTCATTTGGGCAAGCAGCTGTGATCCAACAGGGGAGTTCCGTCTCGCCTAGTAAGGAAATAGTGTTCCTGTTACCAGCATATGGACAATCTGTTAATAAGGCATTAATCAGGAAACAGGGAAGATGCTGCATTCCTTTACGAAGCAATATTGTTTCCATGTATGTTCCTGGCTGTCATAAGAGGAACATTTATAGATGTTTCATCAGCCTTTTTATAGTACGGAGATGCTTAATCTTAAGCAGGCCTTTCAGGTTCCCAAACTCGGCTTTGCCAGGAGAGTTAACATCAAGCCAGGAAACCATGTGACTTTTTGGAGTAGAGTCGCACAGATGCTGGAGTGATCTTTGCACAAAAAGTTGTGTACTTCCATGAGTGCTGTCAATCAAATAAGCGCCTTGGCCTCTGACCTGCCTACAGATCACCTTTCCTGACCTGGAATCCTTCAAAGAAGAAGAGGAGGAGGGGAAGGAGGAGGAGATTGGATTCATACCCCACCCTTTACTATCCGAAGGAGTCTCAGAGCGGCTTACAATCTCCTTTCCCTTCCCCTCCCCACAACAGGCAGCCTGTGAAGTAGGTGGGGCTGAGAGAGCTCTCCCAGAAGCTGTCCTTTCAAGGACAGCTTCTGGGAGTGCTATGGCTGACCCAAGGCTATTCTAGCAGCTGCAGGTGGAGGAGTGGAGAATCAAACCTGGTTCTCTCAGATAAGAATCTGTGCACTTAACCATTATACCAGACTGGCTCTCTGATGAGTCCAGATGTTCAGTGAAGCACTCTATACGCGTTCAGAAACAACGTTGTTTGGTATTATGAGCTTTCATGTTCCTGGCACTGCAACTCTTACACGCAACAATAATTCTTTCTGGATTTTAAAAAATGGCTGTGGATGGGGGGCGGGAATGAAAAGAGCAGAGAAGTTGGAAGGTTTATTGCTAACCCCTGCAGGAAAAAGAGAAAGAGGGAAGACATGAGGGGTGACATATAGAGGTTTACAAGATTATGCATGGAATAAGAAGGTAGAGAAAGTAGAGAAAGAAATACTTTTTTCCCTTTCTCACAATACAAGAACTTGTGGATACTCAATGAAATTGCTAAGCAGTCAGGTTAGAATGGATAAAAGGAAGTCCTTCTTCACCCAAAGGTGATTGACACATGGAATTCACTGCCACAGGAAGTGGCGGCAGCTGCAGGCATAGCCAGCTTCAAGAGGGGATTGGATAAACATATGGAGCAGAGGTCCATCTGTGGCTATTAGCCACAGAGTATTGTTGGAACTCTCTGTCTGGGGCAAGTGATGCTCTGTATTCTTGGTGCTTGGGAGGGGCAACAGGTGTCCTGTTGGGAGGGGCTTCTGGGGTCCTGGCCCCACTGATGGACCTCCTAATGGTACCTGTGCTTTTTGGCCACTGTGTAACACAGAGTGTTGGACTGGATGGGCCATTGGCCTGATCCAACATGGCTTCTCTTATGTTCTTATGTGACACAGAGTGTTGGACTGGATGGGCCATTTGCCTGATCCAACATGGCTTCTCTTATGTTCTTCTGTGACACTGAGTGTTGGACTGGATGGACCACTGGCCTGATCCTACATGGCTTCTTTATGTTCTTCTGTGACACAGAGTGTTGGACTGGATGGGCCATTGGCCTGATCCAACATGGCTTCTCTTATGTTCTTATGTGACACTGAGTGTTGGACTGGATGGACCACTGGCCTGATCCAACAGGGCTTCTCTTATGTTCTTCTGTGACACAGAGTGTTGGACTGGATGGGCCATTGGCCTGATCCAACATGGCTTCTCTTATGTTCTTATGTGACACAGAGTGTTGGACTGGATGGGCCACTGGCCTGATCCAACATGGCTTCTCTTATGTTCTTCTGTGACACAGAGTGTTGGAATGGATGGGCCATTGGCCTGATCCAACATGGCTTCTCTTAGGTTCTTATGTCAGACAAACTGCTGATCACAGAACATCGCGAAACAGCAGCAGGGGTGGCCCACTGATATTTTGCCTCTCTCTGACCTGGATGACTCTGCAACCAACAGCTCTGCCCTGTAGGAACTGCGAGGAGTTGGTACGTGTTCTACTGCCTTTTGGCTCCAAACGTTGTGTGGGAAGGGGCGGGTGGAGTCTTTTCAAAATATTGCAGAAATGTTCCCTTGAAAGTCCCTTTTACGCCCTTGGGACTGAGCAACGTTCATCCAGGTCTCATTTAGCCAACGCGATAACTTTTCATGGGTAGCTAGAGGGCTGCAAGCAAAGGTACTAATTTAGCCAGGGAAAGAATGTGTAATAGCTACCAAAGGCATGGAGGAGCTGATGGCACTTGGAGCAAGCAAAACGTCACTTGTGAAAAGAGAAAGACCAGGGGTGGAATCCTAGCAGGAGCTCCATTGCATATTAGGCCACACACCCCTGATGTAGCCAATCCTCCTGGAGCTTACAAAAAAGAGCCTTGTAAGCTCTTGGGGGATTGGCTACATCAGGGTGTGTGTGGCCTAATACGCAAAGGAGCTCCTGTTAGAATTCCACTCCTGAGTAAGACACCATTCCTTGCTCATGTTGTGTTTGGGTGATACATCTTGGCCACTGACTCTTGCAGGGGAGGGGCTGTAGCTCAGTGGTAGAACATCTTTTAGCATGTAGAAGGTCCCAGGTTCAATCCCAGACATCTCCAATTAAAGGATCCGGCAAAAGTGGTTTTGTGTAGTGGTTAGTGTAGTGGTGTAGTGGTTAAGTGTGCGGACTCTTATCTGGGAGAACCGGGTTTGATTCCCCACTCCTCCACTTGCACCTGCTGGAATGGCCTTGGGTCAGCCATAGTTCTGGCAGAGTTGTCCTTGGAAGGGCAGCTTCTGGGGAGAGCTCTCTCGGCCCCACCCACGTCACAGGGTGTCTGTTGTGGGGGGAGAAGATACAGGAGATTGTGAGCCCCTCTGAGTCTCTGATTCAGAGAGAAGGGCGGGGTATAAATCTGCAGCAGTCTTCTTCTTCTTCTTCAGTAGGTGATGTGGAAGACCTCTGCCGGAAACCCTGGAGCAGAGCTTTTTTTTGTAGCCAGAACTCCTTTGCATATTAGGCCACACACCCCTTGATGTAGCCAATCTTCCAAGAGTTTACAGAACTCTTAGTACAGGGTCTACTGTAAGCTCCAGGAGCCAAGGGGTGGCCTAATTTACAAAGGAGTTCCTGCTCCAAAAAAAGCCCTGCCCTGGAGAGCTGCTGCCAGTCTGAGTAGACAATACTGACTTTGATGGACCAAAGGTCTGATTCAACAGAAGGCAGCTTCATGTGCTCATGTGAAGGGAACTATCAGAAGAATGGTAGCTGTGTATGACTGGAAGGGGACATCATGCAGGACATGCGACTTGTGCCAAAATCAGCACCCCTGAATCTCCTACTACTTTATCCCATCCACCATTAGAAAAATGTCAGGTAATGTCATTCTAAAAACATAAGAACACTATAAGATCCCTGCTGGATCAGACTGGTAGTCCATCTAGTCCAGCATCCTGTCTCGAGAGCCAGTTTGGTGTAGCGGTTAAGTGTGCAGACTCTTATCTGGGAGAACCAGGTTTGATTCTCCACTCTTTCACTTGGAACTACTGGAATGGCCTTGGGTCAGTCATAGCTATCACAGGAGTTGTCCTTGAAAGGGCAGCTTCTGGGAGAGCTCTCTCATCCCCACCAACCTCACAGGGTGTTTGTTGTGGGGGAAGAAGATAAAGAAGATTGTATGCCGCTTTGAGTCACTGATTCAGTCTTCTTCTTCGTACAGTGGCCATCCAGTTCTCTGGAGGTTCAACAACAGTTTCCACCATACTTGTCCACCTTTATTGGGTGTCGTGAGTTGGATGTTTTTAAAAACTTGTCATATGACATCATAGTATGCAGAGCCAGTTTGGTATAGTTAAGTGTGCAGACTCTTATCTGGGAGAACCAGGTTTGATTCCCCACTCCTCCACTTGCTCCTGCTGGAATGGCCTTGGGTCAGCCATAGCTCTGGCAGGAGTTGTCCTTGAAAGGGCAGCTGCTGTGAGAGCCCTCTCCAGCCCCACCCACCTCACAGGGTGTCTGTTGTGGGGGAGGAAGGGAAAGGAGATTGTGAGCCACTCTGAGACTCTTCGGAGTGGAGGGCGGGATATCAATCCAATATCTTCATCTACCTCACAGGGTGTCTGTTGTGGGGGAGGAAGGGAAAGGAGATTGTGAGCCGCTCTGAGACTCTTTGGAGTGGAGGGCGGGATATCAATCCAATATCATCTTCTTCATCTTCTTCTTGTTGTAGCAGGAACTCCTTTTGCATATTAGACCACACACCCCTGATATAGCCAATCCTCCTGGAGCTTACAGTAGGCCCTGTAAGCTCTTGGAGGATTGGCTACAACAGTGGGTGTGGCCTAATATGCAAAGGAGTTCCTGCTACCAAAAAAAAGCCCTGATAGCATGAATTTCAAGCAGCCAGTACAAACCCATTCATCTTTCATAGTTAGAACAGTGATCCCCCACTTTGGAATCTGGGCCAAAGCCTATCCAACCCTTGCAAGCTAATGCATGACATCATGGGCGAGATAAGCAGTGCGCCTGCTGGCTTAGACAACGGTGACTTCTTCAGAACTTCAGTCTGAGCCAGAAGATAAGATCCCTTTGCGTGGACCGTCGACCTATGTAGCCAAGTAACAGCTCATCGGACTGGCAGCAGCTGTCTAAGGTTATAGACTGAGCAAGTTCTTTCCCAGTGGCTGCTAATGATGCATTACATAACCATTGGATCATGTCCAGGTCTAACACAAGGATCTGTAATCTGTAATGAGTGGTGAACTCAGTTCCTAGGCCTGTAGAGGCTTCGTTCCCATTGCAGTTGTGGCACAGTGCGGGAGGAAAGTGCTTATACTGGCTGCTGGAATCAGGAAGAGCCAGTTTGGTGTAGTGGTTAAGTTTGTGGACTCTTATCTGGGAGAGCCGGGTTTGAATCCCCACTCCTCCACTTGCAGCAGCTGGAATGGCCTTGGGTCAGCCAGAGCTCTCTTATCTGAGAGAACCAGGTTTGATTCCTCACTCCTCCACTTGCACCTGCTGGAATGGCCTTGGGTCAGCCAGAGCTCTCTTATCTGGGAGAACAGGGTTTGATTCCTCACTCCTCCACTTGCACCTGCTGGAATGGCCTTAGGTCAGCCAGAGCTCTGGCAGAGGTTTTCCTTGAAAGGGCAGCTGCTGTCAGAGTTCTCTGAGCCCCACCCACCTCACAGGGTGTCTGTTGTGGGGAGAGAAGATAAAGGAGACTGAAAGTCACTCTGAGACTCTGATTCAGTGAGAAGGGCAGGGCGTAAATCTGCAGTCTTCTTCTTCTCTTGGAGGATTGGCTACATCAGGGGTGTGGCCTAATATGCAAAGGAGTTCCTGCTACAAAAAAAAAAGTTCTGATGTGTCTTAATCCTAACAAGGCCCCCAGTATAAACGGGGAATTTATTCTCAGCCTATGTCACTAAAAGTCATTGTGGTGACCCAGGGATGACCGGAAGATTTTTAACTTCGAGTTAAGACACTTTAACTGGAAACGTCAAGAAACAGAACTGGGACCTTCAAGGTATGTACTCTACCAGTGAGTCACAGGGTCCTTCTACCAGTGTACTCTACCAGTGAGTCCTTCTCCATCAGCCCAATAACTTGCTTTGGAAGACCATGGCTCTACACAGAATATCTTTATTGCTTATAATCAGAGCTTTTTGGGGGGGGGGCCATTTTCCCACTGACCTTACTCCGGAGCGACGTCCCTCTTCACCATGCAGCGTCTACGAGGATTTCCCACCAACTGCTGCGCACAACTAGGAAGAGCCGCAGCTTATGCGTCGCAGATGTAAACTGGTTTTTAGCAGTTTACATCTGCAACGCAAAAGCCGCGGCACTTCCTGGTTGTGTGCAGCAGTTGGTGGGAAATCCGCACAGACGCTGCGCGGTGAAGAGGGACGTCGCTCCAGAGTAAGGTCAATGGGAAAACGGAGGGGGTTTTTTAGCAGGAACACACAGGGACTCAATTCCAGGTGACTTGCCGTCAGGGGAGTTCCTGCTGGGCTTTGTAGGAAAAGCCCAGCAGGAACTCCTTTGCATATCAGGCCACACCCCCTAGTGACAAGCCAGCCGGAACTGAGTCCCGGTGTGTTGCAAAACAATGGTGATGTCAGTGGGTGTGGCCTAATATGCAAATGAGTTCCTGCTGGGCTTTTCCTTCAAAAAATGGTCCTGCTTGTCATATACTCAGCCCCAAGTTGATCATGAAAGTGACAAAATCAACCCAGGCACAGGCACAAAGAAGGGAGAGATGCTTGTGAATTCAGGGGACTCTTCAAGTATGCGAAGAAAAAAAAAATCTGTGAATTAACTGAAAGGAAAGATGAAGATGATGAAGAAGAAGATATTGGATTTATATCCCGCCCTCCACTCCGAAGAGTCTCAGAGCGGCTCCCAATCTCCTTTCCCTTCCTCCCCCACAACAGATACCCTGTGAGGTAGATGAAGATATTGGATTTATATCCCGCCCTCCACTCCGAAGAGTCTCAGAGCGGCTAACAATCTCCTTTCCCTTCCTCCCCCACAACAGACACCCTATGAGGTAAATGAAGATATTGGATTTATATCCCTCCCTCCACTCTGAAGAGTCTCAGAGCAGCTCACAATCTCCTTTCCCTTCCTCCCCCACAACTGACACCCTGTGAGGTAGATGAAGATATTGGATTGATATCCCGCCCTCCACTCCGAAGAGTCTCAGAGCGGCTCACAATCTCCTTTCCCTTCCTCCCCCACAACAGACACCCTGTGAGGTGGGTGGGGCTGGAGAGGGCTCTCACAGCAGCTGCCCTTTCAAGGACAACCTCTGCCAGAGCTATGGCTGACCAAAGGCCATGCTAGCAGGTGCAAGTGGAGGAGTGGGGAATCAAACCCGGTTCTCCCAGATAAGAGCCCGCACACTTAACCACTACACCAAACTGGCTCTCTGGAAAGGTAGAAGCCCATGGAAAAGGAGCCTTATGGAGACTGAGCATTCTCCAGAAGGTGTGAAATGCTTAGTGCAGTGGAGAGTAACTTAAAAGATGGAGGCAATAGTCTGCTCAGCTTAGACCAGGGGAGGCCAAACTGTGGCTCTTTTACACATATTGTGTGGCTCTCAAAGCCCCCACCAACACATCAGCCAGCTTGGAGAAGGCATTCTCTTTTTAAATTACGTATCCAAGCCAAGCCAGCCAGCAGCTTGGAGAATGCATTTAAAGTTTAAGTTGCATTCTTTCTATCTCTCTTTCCCCCATCTATTTTTCCTCCCTCCCTCCCTCCCTCCCTTCCTTCCTTCCTTCCTTCCTTCCTTCCTTCCTTCCTTCCTTCCCTCCCTCCCTCCCTTCCTTTTGGCTCTCAAACATCTGTTGTTCATGTCTTTCAGCTCTCAAACATCTGAAAGTTTATTCTATGTGGCTCTTACGTTAAGCAAGTTTGGCCACCTCTGGTATAGACAATCATCATGGCGGTGATGGAAAGAGCCATCAAGTTACAGCTGATTTGTGGTGACCCCTGTGTGGTTTTCAAGGCAAGAAGCATTCAGAGGTAGCTTGCCATTACCTGCCTCTGTGTTGCAACTCTGGACTTCCTTGGTGGTCTCCCATCAAAGTAGTAACCAGGCCCAACTCTGCTTAGTTTCTGAGATCTAACAAGATCAGGCTAACCTGGGCTAACCAGGTCGAGGAGAGAATCAAAGAGAGTGAGAAGAACTATAGGTGGTCATTGGATATCTAGATTAAGAACGTAAGAGAAGCCATGTTGGATCTGACCAGTGGCCCATCCAGTCCAACACTAGGTGTCACACACTGGCCAAAAACTCAGGTGCCATCAGAAGGTCCATCAGTGGAGGCAGGACACCAGAAGCCCTCCCACTGTTGCCCCCCCCCCAAGCACCAAGAAGACAGAGCATCACTTGCCCCAGACAGAGAGTTCCATCAAGATGCTCTGCTCCAGATGTTGATCCAATCCCCTCTTGGAGCTGTCACCACCTCCTGTGGCAGTGAATTCCATGTATTAATCACCCTTTGAGTGAAGAAGTACCTCCTTTTATCCATTCTAACCCGACTGCTTAGCAATTTCATTGAACGTCCACGAGTTCTCGTATTGTGAGGAAGGGAGAAAAGTCCTTCTTTCTCTACCTTCTCTATCCCATGCATAATCTTTTAAACTTCTAGAATGTCACCCCTCAGTTGATGTTTCTCCAAGCTAAAGAGGCTCAAGTGTGATTGCTTCTTCTTCCAATGTTATCCCTGCAGCCCACCATTTTTGTGTAGTGATGATAAAGAATTGACTTAGAACATGTGTGCACTGCATGTCTCCCGCCAAACAAACTTACCCAATGAGTCAACAGTTCTGAGTAAAACAGTGTTGCTTCCTCAGGCTCTGGATCCCAGCATGTAATTTCTACCAGAAAGTCCACCACCATCATCATCGTCCTCCTAATCATATGACATTGTGTGCAGTATAGCCAGGAGCGCCTAAGATTGTCTGGCAGTCAGAATTTCTAGCGCTTTACTGCTATGTACCACTAGATGGCAAACTATTTATTTGGGGGTCGAGAGAGCTCTGAACGATCTGTGACTAATCCAAGGTCACCCAGCTGGCTTTGTGTGGAGGAGTGGGGAATTGATCCCAGTTCTCCAGATTAAGGTCTGTTGCTCTTAATTACTATACCACACTGGCTCTCAAGCTGCCTGGAGCCACTAGGAAAGGAGGGATAGAACCAGGGGTGGAATTCTAGCAGGAGCTCCTTTGCATATTAAGCCACACACCCCTGATATAGCCAATCCTTCAAGAGCTTACAAAAAAAGAGCCTTGCAAGCTCTTGGAGGATTGGCTACATCAGAGGGGTGTGGCCTAATATGCAAAGGAGCCCTTGCTAGAATTCCAAGCTCTTGGAGGATTGGCTACATCAGAGGGGTGTGGCCTAATATGCAAAGGAGCCCCTGCTAGAATTCCAAGCTCTTGGAGGATTGGCTACATCAGAGGGGTGTGGCCTAATATGCAAAGAAGCTCCTGCTAGAATGCCACCCCTGGATAGAACTGTTTTAATAAATAAGTAAATCCATGAAGACATTAGATAACTTTTGACAAATGTGTTCCCGGCAGAGTTCTTGACATCTAAACCGAGATTCATTGCGGCCTCCATTTCTTCGTCAAGGGAGCCAGCGTGGTATAGTCAGAGTTCTGCATTAAGATCTGGAAGACTCCGGTTCAAATTCCCATGGAGTCAACTAAACTCACCAAGTGATCGTCTCACTCCCCCAAGCGAACCAAAAAGACAATTGTCAGCCCCATTAAATGAGAAGTTATACTTTGTAAACAGAATGCATTCCTATTATCCAAGGGGAATTTCTCGTCTGCACTGTGTATTGACTTTCCCAAGTTCCCATCTGGAATCTGTTTTCGATTTCCCAAGCTCTATTTCCTCAAGCAAACTTACTTGAATCTGCCTCATTCTTTGAAATTATGGAGCTCGAGAAGATTCTACGGCGCCACTTTGGCAAGTGGACCTCTTGGTTGATAAGCATGTCTTCAGAGCGCACGGACATTCTGTTTCAGGTGAAATTCATTGGCAGCTCTACTTCCTGGTCAATTGCATGAAGAGCTTCTACACTGGTCTCACTCTCCAACTCATGAAATGACAGATGCAGAACGGCAGCTGGCATCTTTATAACTGCCGGACTAGCCACCTGCATTGATGCTTTTTGAAGGTTAGAAGTATGGAGCATACCCACATTCAGGGCTATTTTTGTAGCAGGAGCTCCTTTGCATATTAGGCGACACACACCCTGATGTAGCCAATCCTTCAAAAGCTTACAGGGCTCTTAATACAAGGCCTGATGTAAGCTCCTGGAGGATTGGCTACATCAGGGGGTGTAGCCTAATATGCAAATGAGTTCCTGCTACCAAAAAAAACCTTGCACACATCTGTGTGGAACCCCCTGAGATGTGTGTAATCTTGGTAAGAAATTTCATTCACAGTATTGAAACTGTTGTTTTGCTTTTCCTTGAAATCTTCCAGATGTTTCATTCAAGTATGTGCCTCAATTTCACTTTTAAAAGATGGTTGTGTTTACTCTAGATTGAATCCTACGTGTGTGTTTGATTTCCCAAACTGTAGTCGACAAGACGCTCTTAGTTCATTTCATCATGAAATTGTGAGCAAATGGGAGAGGATTCAGGACAGGGAAAGAATGCAAATGTGCGTTTTTGAACCCAGGCCAAGCAGTTTGTTCTAGCTTGAAATCGAGATGTCATCTTTCAGCTTCAAGCGCCATTGTTATTATTGTCATTTTTAAATCCTGTATCCAAACTTTGAGTAGCATACTGCAAAACAGATAAATGCTACCAGCCTTTTTAACTTTTAGAAATGCTTCAAAGCATTGCAAATGATTCAGATGGAAAGCTGGAAAACGACAAAGTGATCGGCAACAACAAAAGTATGTGCATTATGAATCTGGAACTGCAAAATCTCATGCTGAACAATGTAATTGTTTGGTTTTCATTCTGCCTTAGCCCCAATGGAACAAGTGTTTCCCCCATCTGTTATGTAGATGCCACCATCGTCTTTCCACTCTTCTTGCTGTAGGATAACCAGGTGGAAGAGAGAACCCTGTGTTCTTCTGTGAGCATCTTGGAAGAAAGGTTGGAGGAAAACGAACTACTGACTGCAGTTCTTAGTTACGATACTTTTGGAAGGGTTAATTGGTTTAAACAGCTTACGTCATTCATAAGGCACAACTCTTGGGCAGGAAGAATGGCGTAGGTGCTCTAAATACAGAAATAAGCAGAGAAAGGGAGCCAAGACGAACTGCCAAGCCTTTTATTCAACACAAAGGACAGAAAAGGGAATTCAATGCAGATTTGCTGCAACCAAGTCCAGATTTGAAATGAATGTCTTCGTTCCGCACAGGTAAAACCAGTGAGTTGACAGGAGCATAATAATGCAGAGGTCTACTCTGGTTGCAAAAGGCAAAAAAAAAAAAAGTGTCTTCCCCACTCTTCCTCTCTTACCCCCCTCCCCCGACACAAAAGTTCTCTTCACCATTACCCCTCACCTCTGAACTGAAGGGGGGGAAAAAAAGACTTTGCGTAGTGTCATAATTTAGCAAATTACTTCCTCCGAGGAAGGTCAAACATTTTACCATTCGATCAATAGGAAGCGACTTACAAATCATGTGTATTGATCATTGTAATCATTCATAGGAATGTAGGGCAGACACTAAAATCACAAGCACTTAGTCTTAATTGCCCACATTAAAGCAATTATGCCCCAAAACTGTCATTGTGTAATGCTGAGCACACTGCACACTTTAATACATCCCGGTAACTTTTTTTGCAATACGGATGGAATCGTAAGTCAACTCACCGGGTTGTAGCAGCAAATGACTCAAAGAGCCCTGGAATTATGCAAACAGGGATTCCGCTTCTTGAACACCAGAAGCGATAGCATCAAGAATGGAATTGTGGGAGGGAGGAAAAGGATAAATGGGCAAACAGACGCATACTTGCACACAAATAGGCACACACACACACACCTCCCTTTGCTCACGCAGAGTAGATAAGCAAAGAAAGCTCTGAATGTGCTCGTTCTATCATCCTTGGCATATTGAGTGATAGCATGGCACAGGGCTTTTTTTTAAGCAGGAACTCCTTTGCATATTAGGCCACACCTCCCTGATGTAGCCAGTCCTCCTGGAGCTTACAGTAGGCCCTGTCCTGAGAGCCCTGTAAGCTCTTGGAGGATTGGCTACATCAGGGGTGTGTGGCCTAATATGCAAAGGAGTTCCTGCTAAAAAAAAAGCACTGGCATGGCATAACGTAGACTTTGAATACAAAGGTCCCATGTTCGAACCATAGCATTGTAAAAACATAAGACTCCTGCTGGATCATGCCAGTGGTCCATCTAATCCAGGATCCTGTCTCATAGAGTGCTAATTAGGGTTGCCAAGTCCAATTCAAGAAATATCTGAGGAATTTGGGGGTGGAGCCACGAGACTTTGGGGGTGGGGCCAGGAGACATTAGGGGTGGAGCCAAGATCAAGGCTGTGACAAGCATAACTGAACTCCAAAGGGAGTTCTGGCCATCACATTGAAAGGGACGGCACACCTTTTCAATTCCTTCCTTCCATAGGAAATGAAGGATAGGGGCACCTTCTTTTGGGGCTCATAGAATTGGACCCCCTGGTCCAAACTTTTTGAAACTTGGGGGGTATTTTGGGGAGAGGCACTAGATGCTATACTGAAAATTTGGTGCCTCTACCCCAAAAGACAGCCCCCTCCAGAGTCCCAGATACCCGCAGATCAATTCTCCATGATTTTCAAGGGAATAAATCTCCATAGGGAATAACAGAGTTCCCAGCAGACCTTTCTCTCCCCTCCCCCCGCTTTCTGATGACCCTGAAGCGGGGGGAGGGTCTCCAAACCGGGGGATCCCCTGCCCCCACCTGAGGATTGGCAACCCTAGTGCTAACCCAGTTTCTCTGAAGGGTCAACAAAGAAGGCACAGAAGAAGAAGAAGAAGAAGAAGAAGAAGAAGAAGAAGAAGAAGAAGAAGAAGAAGAAGAAGAAGAAGAAGAAGAAGAAGAAGAAGAAGAAGAAGAAGAAGAAGAAGAAGAAGAAGAAGAAGATACTGGATTTATATCCCGCCCTCCACTCCGAAGAGTCTCAGAGCGGCTCACAATCTCCTTTACCTTCCTCCCCCACAACAGACACCCTGTGAGGTAAATGAAGATATTGGATTTATATCCCGCCCTCCACTCCGAAGAGTCTCAGAGCGGCTCACAATCTCCTTTCCCTTCCTCCCCCACAACAGACACCCTGTGAGGTAAATGAAAATATTGGATTTATATCCCGCCCTCCACTCCGAAGAGTCTCAGAGCGGCTCACAATCTCCTTTCCCTTCCTCCCCCACAACAGACACCCTGTGAGGTAGATGAAGATATTGGATTTATATCCCGCCCTCCACTCCGAAGAGTCTCAGAGCGGCTCACAATCTCCTTTCCCTTCCTCCCCCACAACAGACACCCTGTGAGGTAGATGAAGATATTGGATTTATATCCCACCCTTCACTCCAAAGAGTCTCAGAGCGGCTCACAATCTCCTTTCCCTTCCTCGCCCACAACAGACACCCTGTGAGGTGGGTGGGGCTGGAGAGGGCTCTCACAGCATCTGCCCTTTCAAGGACAACCTCTGCCAGAGCTATGGCTGACCCAAGGCCATTCCAGCAGGTGCAGGTGGAGGAGTGGGGAATCAAACCCGGTTCTCCCAGATAAGAGTCCGCACACTTAACCACTACACCAAACTGGCTCTCCAGAAGATAAGGCCTTCACTTGGTGTTGCCTCCTGGCATTGGAGTTTGGAGGTTAACTGCCTCTGAACATGGAGGGTTCTCTTTAGACACCATGGCTAGAAGTCATAGATAGACCTATCCATTATGAATCTGTCTAATACACTTATAATTTTGTGTATGCCAGCGGCCATCATTACATCTTCTGGCAGCAAATCCCACATTTTAATCATCCTCTGTGTAAAGTAGCATTTCCTTTCATCCATCCTGAACCTACTGCCCATCAGCCTCATTCGATGCCATCAAGTTTAATTTAATTTAATTTTTCCGATTTATACCCCGCCCTATCCCGCAAGCAGGCTCCGGGCGGCTTACAACATGGGACCCTGGGGTCCGTCAAAAGTGGCGAGATGGACCAGTGGTATGACACAGAAGAAGTTAGCTTTACATGTTCAGCTCAAAGTACAGAGCCAAATTATGCCGTCAGACTTTCAAGGAAGGAGTCATCCCTCGTAGACAGAGCAGGTGTGTTTGGCACGTGGGTTCCATCTCCCGAGAAAGCATCGGACATGACAGCTACTGGGAAAGAGCTTTCTTTGAATAATTGCCACTGCCAGTCACAGCGAGCAATGCTAAGCTAGATAAACCAATCGGGTGACTTGATATAAGGCTGCATCCAGTGTATGGAGGGGCTCAGTAGCTCAGTGGTAGAGCATTTGCTTTAAGTGCAGGAAGTCTACCATTCTATCCCTGGGATCTCCAAATGAGAGTTCTCAGGGACCCAGTGCTAGGAAATGCTCCCTCTTCATGAGACCCTGGAGAGCTGCGGCCCACCAGAACAAACAATACTGAACTAGATTACTTGCTCTCAGGGGTGGAATTCTAGCAGGAGCTCCTTTCCATATTAGGTCACATACCCCTGATGTAGCCAATCCTCCAAGAGCTTACCAAAAAGGAGCCTTGTAAGCTCTTGGAGGACTGGCTACATCAGGGGTGTGACCTAATATGCAAAGGAGCTCCTGCTAGAATTCCACCCCTGGTGATGCCCACCTGGAGAGTAAGGTACCCACTGGAAGACCAAATGGAACTGTGAGATGCCACCCAATGTACCTACAGACCATCTACTAAGATAAGCAGAAAGGTCCAGTCTCTGGCATGTTCAAAAAGAGGATATCAGGTCCCCCGGGAAAGACTTTTCTCAGTCTTAACTTGGAAAGTCCTCTGCTCCGGCAGAAGAGACAATGTTGAGACAAATGGACCAATTGTTCAACTTGGTAGACATTCATATGATTCGGGAATTTAAGGAGGGGTGTAGATTTAGACAGAATTAGCCATTTCTATCTGAACCCAGTGATCCAAAACCCTGAGGAAACTCATCTGTAGGATCCTCACATCCCTTCTTACTGGGGCACTTGCCGGTTGGTCTTCAGAGTCACTCCAGATCAGTGACAGCAAGTTCATACCTGGATCGAAACAGAAGCTGCAATAACCATACCAGTAATGACAAACTGGAGGTCTTTGAGTAGTCAAGGCTTTGCAGTCAGCATGGGAATGTATTCTCCACGCTGTAGGTAGGGATGTGGCCCCTCACCCTCTGAACTGTGGGTATTCTTCACAGGGATTCCAAAGTTCTACCACTTCGGAGTGCAAGCAGGGACAAGCTAATGAGACTGGATTTTTCTCAGAAGGGGAAGAAGAAGAAGAAGAAACAGAAGAAGTAGCAGCAAAGGAAGAAGAAGAAACAGAAGAAGAACCAGGAGGAGAAGAAGAAGAAGAAGAAACAGAAGAAGAACCAGGAGGAGGAGGAAGAGTAGAAGGAGAAGAAGAAACAGAAGAAAAAACAGAAGAAGTAGCAGAAGAAGAACCAGGAGGAGGAGAAGGAGGAAGAGTAGAAGGAGAAGAAGAAACAGAAGTAGAAGAAGAAGAAACAGAAACAGAAGAAAAAACAGAAGAAGTAGCAGAAGAAGAAGAACCAGGAGGAGGAGGAGGAGAAGGAGGAAGAGTAGAAGGAGAAGAAGAAACAGAAGTAGAAGAAGAAGAAACAGAAGAAAAAACAGAAGTAGCAGAAGAAGAAGAACCAGGAGGAGGAGAAGGAGAAGGAGGAAGAGTAGAAGGAGAAGAAGAAACAGAAGTAGAAGAAGAAGAAACAGAAGAAAAAACAGAAGAAGTAGCAGAAGAAGAAGAACCAGGAGGAGGAGGAGGAGAAGAAGAAGTACCAGGCCAGGGGAAAGGCTATACTATAACACTTCATGAGGTAAATTTCAATGAGAATGGTTTTCTTTACTATGCATTCAGTCAAGGTGCGTTCAGAAGTGGGTACATTCCATGCCATCCAATTTTGCAAGAGTTAGGCTAGACTCTTTCAGAATGTGCACTGATGTCGCAAGGCCTATCCATTAAATAGTGGCTGAATAGACAGTGTCGGCGAACTCTTTCTATGATTGTGTCTGCAAGCACTGCTTTCTTAGAATATTTTCAGTCAGTAGCATAAGTGTTTTTGAAAAATCCCATATTCTTGGGCTTGTAGCCCCACCCTGTCTTCTTTGGCCACACCCATTCAGCACCATCTTGTCTGTATTCCACCCCACCCCTCAATGAAGGCCACAGGCCTTGTGACCCTAGTGTAATACCAAACCACCCCAAAAAATGCTCACAAAACCAAAGTAATTTATTAATTTTCGTTTTACTGTTATAGCTCATCTTTTAAGGTAGTATTCCTCTACCATCAGTAAACATACTCCAGTTCTCTATACTCTTGCATTCATCACTGGTGGTTTTTCCCCCTGCAAAAACCTGAAGGTGATCCGCTTTCAAGAGATTCAGTATCTGTTTTCTTCCCTTTTTGACAATCAAGTGAGAGCCCAAAAGTCCACAAAGTACATTCTCATCAGAAAGGGGGAATAGGTTTTTCTTTGTTTGGTGGCCCGTTTGGGTCAACATTGTCTCACAGAGGACTGTGAGCATTGCTTTCTCCTTTGCATCAGAAGCTTTTTCAAAACGAGTCCACGAAAGCCAATGCATCATCTTCACACTGAGCTGTTCTCCCATGTTTTGAAGGCCAGGATTAAAATACTCACCGCTCTGTCAAAGGGCAACTCCTCCTTCTCGGATGGAAGATTGGAGGGGCAGTCTTGCAGCAGGAGGAGTGAGGTGAGTCCTCGTGGAGCCGGTCAGATCGAACGTTCAGGCTGTCCTTTGGTGCTCAGTGCCTCAGGAGGCTGGCAATCCACCTAGAAAAGGGCATTCTTTGACAACTGAAGTTAAAGCAAGATGGATTCCTAAAGATAACAAAAGGGCACTCCAGGATAAGATCATTGGGGTAACCAGGGCTTTTTTTGGTAGAAAAAACCCAGCAGGAACTCATTTGCCTATTAGGCCACACCCCCTGACACCAAGCCAACCGGAACTGCATTCCTGTGCATTCCTGCTCCAAAAAAAGCCCTAGGGGTAACTAAGGAAAAAGGAAGGTCCGCTGTGCAAGCACCAGTCATTTCTGACACTGGGGTGACGTTGCTTTCACAACGTTTTCACGGCAGACTTTTTATGGGGTGGTTTGCCATTGCCTTCCCCAGTCATCTACACTTCCCCCCCAGCAAGCTGGATCCTCATTTGATCAACCTTGGAAGAATAGAAGGCTGAGTCAACCTCGAGCCGGCTACCTGAAAACCCAGCTTCCTCCAGGGATTAAACTCAGGTCATGAGCAGAGCTTAGGACTGCAGTACTGCAGCTTTAACCCTCTGCACCACGGGGCTCTTGGGGGTAACTAAAATGGGCCTTAATGTTATTGGAACCAGTAATTCCCAACAGCTGCACCCAGGGGTCGTTTTGTAAAAAAATAGATAGCATAACACATTAGTATATGCCATCCGCCCCCCAGCCAAAAGCAACCCGATGCAAGAATGGAGAGTCCTGGGTGAGCGAGGCCTGTTTGGGCTGGCTAGAGATCCAGCCAGCCCAAACAGGCCTTGATCTCCTGGGCCACCACCCCACCCCACCCCGTCAAAAGGCCAGCAAGCCACCTGCTGCCCAAAATCACATAAGAAGTGGAGAAAGGGTGGCACGGTCTTCTCCTGGGGTTAATGAGGGCTGCTGGGGGTGTAACAAAGCTCCTGGTGGCTGGCTGGCTGCCCGCTCTCCTAATCCAGGGATTGTTATGCAGCTGCACCTGCTATTCAATGGACAAAGTAGGTGGAGAGGAAGAGGGGGAACCCTCCGAACGGTTCAGGAGTTGTGCTCCTGTGAGCTCCTGCTGAATCTGAGGCTTGGTTGCACTCAGCCTTTTTAGGCCTTTCCCCAGCCAATAACCTTCCAGACTTCAAGTTCTCCTTTTTCCGCCTCAAGTTCTCCCCAGAGAGAACAGGAAAAGTGCAATAGTGTGTCTAAAAGGTTACCTGAATCCTCATGCGATATTCTTTTCTCTCACAAGAGTTTGTCCACCATTTTGGTTACCAGGCCTTTTTTTTTTTTTGTAGCAGGAATTCCTTTGCATGTTAGGCCACACCCCTCTGATGTAGCCAATCCCCCAAGATCTTACAGGGCTCTTAGTACAGGGCCTACTGTAACCTCCAGGAGGATTGGCTACATCATCAGGGGGGTGTGGCCTAATAGGCAAGGAGTTCCTGCTACAAAACAAGCCCTGTTGGTTACCCTGATAAGCAACCGGCCATCGGAAACCATGGCTGAATCGTCAACAAGGGGCATCTCATGGGAGTTTGGAAACTTGACATAAGTGGTTCGTATGCTATTTTCAGAAAGGCCTAGAACAGGGGTGGCAAAAATGCGGCCCAGGGGCCAAATCAGGCCCCCGGAGGGCTCCTATCAGGCCCCCGAGCAACTGGCTCTCATCTGCTTCCTTCTCCCTCTCTCTTGCTTCCTTCTGCATCACAGCTTGCTTTGCCAGGCTTGCTCAATCGCACAGGAGCTACAGAGCAAAGCCTCTGTTTTCTCTATTGGCTGAGGCTCCCCCCGCCCCCACTGGTCCCCTGGAGAAGGAAGGAAGGAAAGAGCCAGAGCTTCTTTTGCCCAGTTCCCTGGATCCCATGGAAGAAATACAAAGAAAGCATCTTTAAGACCAATGAGTGCTAATGTTTTAAGCATGTTTTTAAGTTTTTATTGTTTAAAAAAATCTTTAATCATGTTTGTATGTGTCCATTATAAAGTTTATATTATTTATTATCTCCGCTACATAATCTTAAATAGGTACACACATTTCTTAGAATCATAGAGTGGGAAGAGACCTCCAGGGTCATCTAGTCCAACCACCTGCACAATGTAGGAAATTGGCAAATTACCCCCCCCCCCCCCAATTCACAGGATCCTCATTGCTGTCAGATGGCCATCTAGCCTCTGTTTAAAAACCTCAAAGGAAGGAGAGCCCACCACCTCCCGAGGAAGCCTGTTCCACTGAGGAACTGCTCTAAAGGTCAGGAAGTTCTACCTAACGTTGAACCGGAAACTCTTTTGATTTAATTTCAACCCATTGGTTCTGGTGCTACCTTCTGGGACCACAAAAAACAATTCCCCACCCTCCTCTCTATGACAGCCCTTCAAGTCCTTGAAGACATGGCCCCGCCCTACATGGCTCTTTATGTCAGATCCGGCCCTCATAACACCCCTGGCCTAGAAGAACTGCCTTCCTGGTGAGGGACAAGAAGCTGCTGGCTTGGATGGATTAGGGTGGCCACCGCCCTAAGAAATCACTCCCTTGAGGCACATCGCCACCTTCTACAGCCTGAAGGCAATTCCACACCTTCTTTGGGCAGTTGGCTTCTCTGGCTTGTCCTCTTTTAATGAAAGGATACGACACTTTTCAGACTGAGAAAATGCATAGTAGGTTGGCAGTCTTCTCCTACACCATTCACCATATCTAGAATGACAGTCATCTCTGTGCTTTGTATGGCAATGACCATTGTGACCTCTAAGAAGATGATATTGGATTTATATATCCCGGCCTCCACTCCACGTCTCAGAGCAGCTCACAATCTCCTTTACCTTCCCCGCCCCCACAACAGACCCCCTGTGAGGTGGGTGGGGCTGAGAGGACTCTCACAGAAGCTGCCCTTCCAAGGACAACCTCTGCCAGAGCTGGCTGACCCAAGGCCATTCCAGCAGCTGCAAGTGGAGGAGTGGGGAATCAAACCCACTTCTCCCAGATAAGAGTCTGCACACTCAACCACTACACCAAACTGCACTACACAGAGGCAGACAACGGCCTACCACCTCTGCTCATCTCTTGCCTTGAAACTCCTGTGAGGGGTTGCCATATGACAGCTACAAGTTGACAGCACTTTCCACTCCTGACAGCAATCACGCCCTGGCCTGGATAGCCAATTGTCTGAATTGTCTGCTCTCATTAGATTTGGAAGCTAAGCATTGTCTTTCCTGGTTAGTACTTGGATGGGAGACCACCAAGGAAGTCCAGGGTTGCTACGCAGAGGCAGGCAATGGCAAACCACCTCTGAATGCTTCTTGCCTGGATAGTAGTTTGGACTAGCTTGATCTCATCAGATCTTGGAAGCTAAGCAGGGTCCAACCTGGTTAGTACTTGGATGGGAGACCACCAAGGAAGTCCAGGGTCGCTACTCAGAGGCAAGCAATGGCAAACTGTCTCTGAATGTCTCTTGCCTTGAAAGTCCTATAGGGTTGGCTACGACGTGAAGGCACTTTCCACCAATAACTGCTGTGGTCACAGACGGACTCTTCTCAGATGGGCCAGATCAGGGATGGCCAAACTGTGGCTCGGGAGCCATATGTGGCTCTTTCACACATATTGTGTGGCTCTCAAAGCCCCCACTGCCCTGTTAGCCAGCCTGGAGAAGGCATTTGTCTCTTTAAATCAGAGAATACATTTAAAGTTACAGTTGCTTTCTTTCTACCTCCCTCTGCCTTCCCCATCTATTTCCTTCCTCCCTCCCTCCCTTCCTTCCTTTCTCCCTCCCTCCCTTCCTTCTTTCCTTCATACGAACATACGAAGCTGCCTTATACTGAATCAGACCTTTGGTCCATCAAAGTCAGTATTGTCTTCTCAGACTGGCAGTGGCTCTCCAGGGCCTCAAGCTGAGGTTTTTCACACCTATTTGCCTGGACCCTTTTTTGGAGATGCCAGGGATTGAACCTGGGACCTTCTGCTTCCCAAGCAAATGCTCTACCACTGAGCCACTGTCCCTCCCCCTCCCTCCTTCCTTCCTTCCTTCCTTCCTTCCTTTCTTTCTTCCTTCCTTCCTTCCTTCCTTCCTTCCTTCCTTCCTTCCTTCCTTCCTTCCTCCCTCCCTCCCTTCCTCCCTTCCTTCCTCCCTTCCTGTCTTGTGGCTCTCAAACATCTGACGTTCATGTCTTCCTTCCTTCCTTCCTTCCTTCCTTCCTTCCTTCCTTCCTTCCTTCCTTCCTTCCTTCCTCCCTCCCTCCTTCCTTCCTTCCTTCCTTCCTTCCTCCCTCCCCCCCTTCCTTCCTTCCTTCCTTCTTTTCTTCCTTCCTCCCTCCCTTCCTTCCTCCCTCTCTCCCTCCCTTCCTTCCTTCATTCCTTCCTTTCTTCCTCCCTCCCTTCCTTCCTTCCTTTCTCCCTCCCTCCCTCCCTCCATCCATTTCTTCCTTCTTTCCTTCCTTCTTTCCTTCCTTCTTTCCTTCCTTCTTTCCTTCCTTCCTTCCTTCTTTCCTTCCTTCCTTCCTTCCTCCCTCCCTCCCTTCCTTCCTTCCTTCCTTCCTTCCTTCTTTTCTTCCTTCCTCCCTCCCTTCCTTCCTTCCTCCCTCTCTCCCTCCCTTCCTTCCTTCATTCCTTCCTTCCTTTCTTCCTCCCTCCCTCCCTCCCTCCCTTCCTTCCTTTCTCCCTCCCTCCCTCCCTCCATCCATTTCTTCCTTCTTTCCTTCCTTCTTTCCTTCCTTCCTTCCTTCCTTCCTTCCTTCCTTCCTTCCTTCCTTCCTTCCTTCCTTCCTTCCTTCCTTCCTGTGTTGTTGCTCTCAAACATCTGACATTCGTGTCTCACAGTTCTCAAATATCTGACGTTTATTTTGTGTGGCTCCTACTTTAAGCAAGTTTGGCCACCCCTGGGCCAGATCATCAATTGCTCCCTCTTGAAATTGTCACTGAGGAGAGCAAGGGGGGGGGGCGGGGCAGGAATGGGTATTCTGTTGCTGATTCTGCCTTTTCCTGATCCAGGTAAGAAGCCAGCAACCTGGCTGCGCAACCCTTCTTTCCCCTCCGTCTGCAACTGCTGCGATCTCAAAGCGAGCATAAAAGGCAGAAGGAGGAGGCGGCCCCGATCCGTGCCAAGGAGAAGCGCCCAGAATGAGGGCGTCAAGCCAGGGCCTTGTCCGAGGGCGCCTTACCGTCTAGAGCCTGACCCTCCTCACCCTTGTGTTTGGGGCAGAAGTGGATGGGATTTCATGACAGTTAAGAAGTACGCTTTGTGAGTGCAGGGAGGCTGCCAAAGAATGTCATTTGTCCCCCCTTCCCTCCCCCCCCCCCCCCCACCTCCTTTCATTCGAGCAACGATCGGGTTCTTCGGCCGGCTCCTTTATGAAAGTTGAAAATTGGTTTGTCATCTTTTTTTTTTCCCTTTCCCCCCATCGCCCTCTCCTCCCTTGCCCTCCTCCCTTTTCGCTTCTCACACCTTATCTAGTTTCTGCATTCTTCCCTCTTCAGTAGTCAAAGTGATTGAAAGCTGAGCAGGTGATTGTCCTCTCCCGCCACCTTTCTTCGCATTTCTCATTTAGTGTGGAATCAAAGGGGCCCTTTGTCTCCGGCCTTCCCCTGATATTGCCTCTGTTACACGCAAGATATTCTTCAGGTCGGGTGGGTTAAAGGGAGGGGTGGGAGATGCCAGGAAGCAACAGAGGCCATCTTGGTGTTCTACTGCACAGCCGCGTCGTGGCGGCTGGAACTGTCACCCAATCAGAGGAAAGATATACAACTCCTATTTGATGAGCACCGGGCCAATACGTTCATTAATCATCATTTTATGCCTCATCAAACACTTCCCAAGTTCCTCCATGGGAGTTATACAAATTAGCCAGTGAAAAGGCAGTAATTTTAGTTTCACTAGGTAAGTGCTTTCTGATTGCCTTCCTCAACAATGCTTCCCTTGACAAGCTAATAAATCAGGCCTTTCGGAATCGGGAGCGTGGCCAGCGCCAAACAATGATCCCGCATAGTTCTGTCGCCCGATCGGAGCTGGGAAGGACCGGAGGATGATCTGAAGATCAGAACCGAGGACTTTATAAGGCGGCGGGAAATCTTTCTTTGTGAAGAAAGGGGTGGTTTAAAAAAACAACAACAACAGGCTAGGTTTGGGGAGGGGGGAAGAAAAGGGAAGGGAGGGTTATTGCTGTTTTTCATTGGTTACCAAGCATAACTGATTGGGAGAGATCAAGAACATAAGGGACACAAGAAGAGCCCTGCTGGATCAGACCAGTGGTCCATCTAATCCAGCATCCTACCTCACACAGTTGCCAACCAGTTACCCTGCAGGCCTTCATAAGAATATCAGAAGAGCCCTGCTGGATCAGACCAGTGAGGCTCCATCTAGTCCAGCATCCTGTCTCACACAGTGGCCAACTGGTTCTTCTGGAGGGCTAACAAACAGGGCATGGAGGCTGAGGCCTTCATAAGAACATCAGCAGAGCCCTGCTGGATCAGAACAATGGTCCATCTAGTCCAGCATCCTGTCTCACACAGTAGCCAACTGGTTCTTCTGGAGGGCTGACAAACAGGTCATAGAGGCTGAGGCCTTCATAAGAACATCAGCAGAGCCCTGCTGGATCAGAACAATGGTCCATCTTGTCCAGCATCCTGTCTCACACAGTGGCCAACCAGTTTCTCTGGAAGGCCAGCAACAGGGCATAGAGGCTGAGGCCTTCCTAAGAACATCAGCAGAGCCCTGCTGGATCAGACCAATAGTCCATCTAGTCCAGCATCCTGTATCACACAGTGGCCAATCAGTTCCTCTGGAAGGCCAACAAACAGGACACAGAGGTTGAGGCCTTCCTAAGAATGCAAGAAGAGCCCTTCTGGGTCAGACCAATGGTCCCTCTAGTCCAGCCTCCTGTCTCACACAGTGGCCAATCAGTTCCTCTGGAAGGCCAACAAACAGGGTGTAGAGGATGAGGCCTTCCTAAGAACACATGAAGAGCCCTGCTGGATCAGACCAATGGTCCATCTAGTCCAGCATCCTGTCTCATAGCCAACCAGTTCCTTTGGACCCCAACAACAGGGCATAGAAGCCAAAGACCTTCCCTTGATGTTGCCCCCTGACTCTGAGATTCAGAGGCTTAGTGGAGGTCCCCTCAGTCACTATCCTCCATGAGTCTATCTGATCCCCTTTGAAAGCTCTTTATTCCTGTGGCCCTCCCCATCCTCTGGCAGCGAATTCTGCATTTTGATCACTCTCTGGGTCAAGTTGTATTTCCTTTTGTCTGTCCTGAACCTACTGCCATTTGCGTCACTGAATGTCCTTGAGTTCTAGTATTTTGGGAGAGGGAGAAAATAATGTCTCTTTGTCAACTCTCTCCTCCCCATCCGTAATTTTATCAACCTCGATCTTTTTGGATTTATATCCTGCCCTTCACTCAGCGTTTCAGAGCAGCTTGCCATCTCCTTCCCTTCCTCTCCCCACAACAGGTACTCTGTGAAGTAGGTGGGGCTAGGAGAGCTCTCAGAGAACTGCTTTTGAGAAAACTGCTTGTGAGGAAACAGTTATGACTAACCCAAGGTCACCTAACAGCTGCATGGGGAAGAGTGGGGAATCACACCCAGTTCTCCTGGATTAGAGTCCACACACTTAACCACTACACCAAACTGCCTCTCCGAAAAGAACAAAAAGGGCCTTGAAAGGAGGAAGACAATGATCCAAGTGGAGCATATGGAAATGAAGTCTGATTTCAAAGTCTCTGATATTGCATACAATGGACTAGTGCAGCCCCTAGTTTCAATTGCTGGGCCATCCCAACCAAAGAAGTGAGCTAATGACTTTTTTTTTATCTCTCCCATGTGATCAATCAAAGGAACTGGGCAAAGGAAGCTCGCTGTCTTTCCCTCCCTCCCCAGGGTATGAGGAGGGGAGGAGCCTCAGCCAACAGAAGGAAGAGAGGCTTGGCTCAGTAGCTCTGCAGTGTGATTGAAACAGCCTGACAATCTCTCAATCACACAGCAGAGCTACAGAGCCAAGTTCCTCCACTGGCTGGGACTCTATCATAGCTGTGTAAAGTTTCACTCCTAGACTATAGTTAGCAAGCTTGCAAACACTGGGCCGTTCCATCCTTGATGGAATCAACCACCCCCTTTTCCTGGGGCCTTCAACTTTTCCAGTAAGTCAAATTTAATATCTTGGCGAGAGAGAGAGGGAGAGAGACTGTGCTTTTAGAGGAGGTGGCTTTTGACTCTCCTTCAGGGGGAATGGCCAAGACCCTTCTGATCTTCGTTGGCCACCAAGCCATAGACACAGTTGTAAATGGCAGGAAGGAGGGACACGTTAGGAAGGAAAGTGAGGAAACAGTATTCTAGTCAAGCTGTTGATCCCATAAGCTTATGCTCTTTAGCATTCTGCACCAGAGGTGATTCACAACTCACAAGTACAAAGTAGCACCTTTAAGACCTATGATGCACACGAAAGCTTATATTCTGAATAAAACTTGGTTGCTCTTCAAGGTGCTACGGGACTCCAACTTTGTTCTATTGCTCCAGTCCCGAGGTGACCAAACTGTGGCTTGGGAGCCACATGTGACTCTTGCACACATATTGTGTGGCTCTCGAAGCCCCCACCACCCCATCGACTGACTGGGAAAATGCATTTAATGTTAAAGTTTCTTTGTTTCCACCTCTCCCTCCCCCATCTATTTGCCTGCCTGCCTGCCTTCCTTCCTTGTCTTGCGGCTCTAAACATTTGCTGTCCATGTCTCGCGGCTCTCGAACATCTGACGTTTATTCCATGTGGCTCTTAAGTTAAGAAAGTTTGACCATCCCTGCTCCAGACCAACACAGCTGCCTACCTGGACATAGCTCCAAAGGGTAACTAATTCCATAGCAGGGAAAAGTCCGTGGCTCCCTGAGAAAGCCTCTGCTTGGCCTACAGAGGGTCCCAGGTTCGATCCTTGGCATCGCCACTTAAAAGTATAGAAGCAAGCAGAGCTGGAAAGAGAGCTCATTCTCCTCCATTAGACTCTGGAGAAGGCTTTGCCAGTTAAAAAGGACAAGAATGAGCTAGATGGAGTCAAACATTTAATCCATCCATGTAGACCCTCTGCCTTTCTCCCCAGTGGGAACCCAAAGCAGTTTACATCATTCTCCTCTCCTTCATTTGATCCTCACAACGCCCCTGTGAGGTAGGTTAGGCTGAGGATGTTTGATTGGCCCAAGGTCACTCAGCAAGTTTCCAAGGCACGAGTGGGAATTCAAACCTGGGTCTCCCAGATTCTAGTCTGACACTCTGACCCAGGGGTATCATACATGCGGCCCGGGGGCCAAATCAGCCCCCCCCCAGAGGACTCCTACCAGGCCCCCGAGCAACTAGCTGTCATCTGCAAAACCTCTATCTTCTCCATTGGTTGAGGCTCCTCCCTTGGAGAGTAAGAGGGGAAAGGGAGAGCTTGCTTTGGCAAACTCTCTCAATCACACAGCAAAACTACCGAGCCAAGCCTTCCTTCCTTCTGTTGGCTGAGGCTCCTCCCCCTCCTGGTCCTCTGGAGAAGGAAGGAAATAACTTCCTTTGCACAGTTTCCTGGATCCCCCCGGGAGAAATACAAAGAAAGCACCTTGAAGACCAACAAATGACGATGTTTTCAGCATTTTTTTAAGCGTTTTAAAAACCTTTGTGTTTGCCTGTGTCCTTTATAAAGTTTATACCTCTGCAACCTGGCATGACATTTTATGGCACTCATAGCCTGACCCGATATGGTCTCATTTATGTCAGATCCGGCCCTCATTACAAATGAGCTTGACACTCTAACCACTAAACCCACCGGCTCCCCACAGCCAAGTCACTGATGCAACTTGCTACAAGGCAGCTTTGCATAGAAGACAGGGAACTGAAGCTGTTTAATTCTCCAGGAACAAGATACATCTTGGACCTTCCTTGGTGGCCTTGTTTCACACTAACCATGTTGATAGGTTGATATATATGGTAATTTTTTTTTTTTTTAGAAAGAGCCTAGCAGGAGCTCCCCCATGCCTTCCCCAGTGCACCCACTGCAGCGGGCACGCTGGGGCAGGCTGAAGCCGTCGGGGAGGCATTTAAAGATGCCTCCCCATCCCTTCATCAACTTGCCAGCTGGACCCCTGGCCAGCCCAGTTGAAGCTCCGCTCCTGTGAGCTCCAGCCCCCCACAAAGCCCTGTCAACAAGGCTTTTTTTTGTAGCAGGGACCAGGGGTGGAAGTCAAGCAGGTGCTCCTTTGCATATTAGGCCACACACCCCTGATGTAGCCAATCCTCCAAGAGCTTACAAAAAAGAGCCTTGCAAACTCTCGGAGGATTGGCTGCATCGGGGTGTGTGGCCTAATATCAGAGGTGGAATTCTAGCAGGAGCTCCTTTGCATATTAGGCCACACACCCCTGATGTAGCCAATTCCCAAAGAGCTTACAAGGCCCTTTTTTGTAAGCTCTTGGAGGATTGGCTACATGAGGGGTGTGTGGCTTAATATGCAAAAGAGCTCCTGCTAGAATTCCACCCTTGCATATTTACTTTATTTATTTAGGATATTTCTATGCCCCGTCTTCAGAGTCCTGCTAGAGATGGCTTATAAGTGCTTTTTTTAAATGTCTCAAATGCTTTAATGTTGAAATGTTTTAAAGTTTTGTTTATTTGTTTATTTAAAACATATGTTAGCCACCTTTCTACCTTACAGCACTCCAGGTGGCTTAAAAGAGAGATTAAAATGCATAAATAGAATGTGGAAAATACAGGAAAAAATGCAAAATCACAATTGTGGACTGCTGGCAAATTCATCGATTTTTTAATGTCTCGGGGATCCTTTTAGCCAGGGATGGAATTCTACCAGGAGCTCCTTTGCATATTAGGCCACATCTCCCTGATGTAGCCAATCCTCCAAGAGCTTACAAAAAAGAGCCTTGTAAGCTCTTGGAGGATTGGCTACATCAGGGAGGTGTGGCCTAATAGGCAAAGGAGCTCCTGCTAGAATACCACCCCTGACACAAACCATAATCACCCTTCACCAACACCAGGGTTTAAGAAATAAAAGTGTTCATATTAGTGGGCAAAAATCCAGCTGAGATTGGAGGCCCAGAGTCCTCGAGTGGTTAGAGTGTTGGAGTCTGGAGACCCGGGTTCCAATTCCTACACTGCCACAGAAGTTTGCTGGGCGACCTTGGCCCAGTCACAACCTCTCAGCCTGACCTACCTCAGAAGGTAAGGATAAAAAGAGAAGAGGGTTAGGCTGTGAATAAGAGAGGGGATGTGGACCAGTTTGTGTTGCCAGTGGGGACAGAGGCAGGGTACAAACAAATCAACAATGGGATTTAAATGTAACACAGAATGCCACAGGACGACTTGCGGCAACTGACTTGTCAGAAAGCTGGGGACGTTCAACACCAGGGTCCCCAGACCAGCACTCTCCATTTGTGTTTGGCACCTTCATCTTTCCAGTTGTGCAAATCCCCCCTGGAAATTACTCATCGGTAACAAGCCCCCCAGAAATGCAATTCTTATTTCTCTGGCTGGGCTGCAGAAGAAGGAACGGATGACCAAGCCACCAATCTCTCCCTCGCTGGAGTGCCTTGAAATATACCCACTGTTAGCCATGTGGACAGGTGAGGGGCGCTTACATAAATCTAGCGGCTGCTATTGTCAGAAGTAACAGATTACCGGGGAAAGCCGTAATAGAGACTGTATTTAATCTGCGACCAATTGATTGCTCCAGTGTTTCAGGTATTTGTACTGTAGGTTTAGATTTGTTGAGTGGTTTTACAGCAAGCCTCCCGGGTATGCTGTTTTATCTCTCCTCCCCCCCCCCCCATCCCCAATTGCCGCCTTTGATAGTATCTGGTCCCTTCTTTTTTTTTTAGACGTGGGGGGGGGGGAGAAACTTGGCCGTAAATCATGCTACTAATCAGCTGTCAGCAGACAACAAGCATCCATTGGCATGCGGCCTGCGAAATTTGTTTTGGAGAGGCCTTTCAGAAACAGAAACCGTGTTTGTATCAATAAGCATCTGTTGGCTTTGCTTGCATAAGTATGTACAACGCTGGGAGGCCGTGAGCAAGAGATATTAAGCCGGGAGAGAAATTGAGGGGTGGGGAGGGAGTATTAATGGCCTGTTTAAAGGGGGGGGGCTTTTAAAAAATAGAGAAGGGCTGAGAGCCAACCTTTCTTTGCAAAACAAGGTCACAGGGTCAACGGGATTGGTAGACAGTCCCACTGCAATGCACGGGAGAGTTAGGAGAATGTGGGGTTGGGTAAGGAACCAGCCGATCCGTTAGGGTTGCCAAGTCCAATTTAAGAAATATCTGAAGACTTTGGGGGTGGAGCCAGGAGACATTAGGGGTGGAGCCAAGATCAAGGCTGTGACAAGCATCATTGAACTCCAAAGGGAGTTCTGGCCCTCACATTGAAAGGGACACCTTTTCAATGCCTTCCTCCCATAGGAAGTAATGAAGGATAGGGGCACCTTCTTTTGGGGCTCATAGAATTCGACCCCCTGGTCCAATCGTTTTGAAACTTGGGGGATATTTTGGGGAGACGCACTAGATGCTGTATGGAATATTTGGTGCCTCTACCTCAAAAAACAGCCCCTCCAGAGCCCCAGATACTCATGATTTTCTATGGGAATAAATCTCCATAGGGAATAACCGAGTTCCCAGCAGACATTTCCCTCCCCTC